>NC_141783.1:12039759-12269769 GCF_054643075.1 Acanthaster planci
TAGAGGGCACTGTCTTTGATGAGATCCTTCACCTGTACGGCCTCCTTAAGGACGACATGACGGCAACGTTGCAAAGAACAGCTGTCATTGACATCAAGAGTCGGGCAAGACCTTACAGGAAGGACAAGTAAGGATCTGGAACTTCCTTGCAGTAGCATAAGCCATTGATAATGGAGGAAATCTATGCTTGGTGGGTGTTAAATGTTTAAGACCAGAGCAGAATTGACGCTGGTAATGATCAATTTGAAGGCAAGGGACATCAACACCATCCATTCTCCTGAGCTGGTCTTGAATTATGTTTAGGACCAGGCAAGTGCATGTTTGTTCCTATTCATAAATACCTTTTGAGTCACAAAGTCAAAAGAAGTTTTTGAAAATTGTATAATTTCCAACCAATTTGTTCAACAATTTCGCTTTATGTTTTTTGAAACACCCCTCCAGCCATGGTATGGTACATTCCTCTTGCAAGTAGTCCAACAATCTCCTTATATGGAGTGTGGTGCATACTATGTGAGATTGTGCACAACTAGCTGGTGCTTTAACAGTTGTTTAAGACCGGCCATGTGATAGGTTCTCAACCAATAGGAATGGCTAAACTGTCTTAGTTGTTTATGAATAAGAGCTAATTGTCATTCGGATTTGAAGCAAGTGCAGATGGCTTAAGAGGATTCACCAGCTTTTTTAACCTCTTCCTGCTGAGTAGAATTTGAATATGCAGTCTGGTTCCCGGGCAATTTTCAAGATATTCCATTTTCAACAATCTTCAAGAATTCATAACTTCATTCACTGGACGTTTACACCCACACAAATGACTGTCTGGTGGCTACTCTAATCTGACAGGCAGCCTCAATTTACACCCAAATATTGCAGCCAGACCTGCCGCCCAGTAAAAAGAGCCCAGATTGTGCAGTGTTGAGTAATTTCCTTTGTTCCTAAAATTGGCCTAGTGCGTTGCTGAATGGCAGTGGCGTCTTTTCAAATACAGCCGGATTAGCATGCAGCGGTATAGTATCGCTCATCGCTGGAGTGCTGGAGCACTTTTATCTGCGCTGATAATCCGCGGATGCAGAATGTCACAAACACTGGTATACTGTTTCAAAACAATGACGGATTACCTCTGCTAATGCCAGCTGAAAAATGATGGTAATTCCCAGCACAGGTCTTTTGTTCCGAGTATGGTCTTTTGTTATAAGGCTCAGCTTCTTTGTCCAATTTCGGGCAGCCCAGCTATGCATGCAAACCCACATATGCAGCAAGGTATGAGACGGAGAGAACCCCCTCTGCTTTGTGTTGGTCATTGTCTCGCAGGAATCTGGGGAATTCCTTTCAGACATCTTGGGGGGATGTGTTAAGTAACAATAGTCTGGAATGTGTATAGGGATTGGACATGTTGGGGGGGGTACCCCTCGGTCTCATTTCTTGCTGGGTATACAAACCCAAGGAGTCCAGACCAGGTACCCGGGCTCCAAGTGGTTAATATTGTTTTAAAACCATGGAATGTACCTCAGCTATTGACAAGGGCAATCTTTCAGTTCTTTGGATGGGTTAACCCTTTTCAGGGTAAACTATTGTTAAAGAAAGACCATCACAAGGCTAGACACAAGGGCATCCCCCAAACCAGTCAATTGGCAATACGGATGAACAGTAACAAAGAAATGCTTTTTTTGCAGAGTGGAGGCCTGGTAGTGATCTTTTGACGATTTTAAAGGAACCAGGAACTGAATTTTTCTTAGAATCACCTTTTGTGTATCTCTGTATTCCATGCATGAAGACTGTTTGACATCTCTTTTGAGTTACGTGAACTGAACGGTGCTCTTTTGCAAACATTAAAATTGGCCAAGCATTTCTGGGCAAGTGAGGGCACTTTTGCTTTGTAAATCCAGGAAGACATGGTTCAAGTTGCATGTTTTCATGTTAAAATTGTGAACCCAAAATTTGCTATCTGGGAACATTTCCGTGAAAAGGATTTTTGCTGGATTATTGCCATATACTTACATAGCAATAAATTGCCAAAGAAAATAAAATCTGCCATAGCAGTGGTTAAAAAATCTAGAAAATTTCTGTGCACAAATCAGTGCAACATTGAGATTCAGTGCCTTGGATGACATTATGGCTCTGCTCATGAATATGCAAATATACATTAGCATAAAGCAAAATAAGCATCAAAATATGGGTTAAAACAAAAATTTAAAATCAGGTTAATTGAAACCCAAAGATGTAATTTCATGGGTTTTTTAGTAAAATTTGTAGAAATATTTCTATTTCCTGGTTCCTTTAAGGGGTATCAACCACAACATCGACTACTTTATAAGATGACTGTTGGCACACCTATCCATTCAAGTAGTCCTGCCCTATCAGGTTGCTCTGACAAGACCATTGATACATGTAGCTTATTGGCAGATTGGTATTTTGCGTGGGTTAAAATACTGTAGAAGTCTTTCAGCTGTTCAGTTGGATATGAAGACAGTACAGTGCCACTATAATTAACACAATGGGGTCCGCACAAAATGTTTGGTGTAGAGGCTGTTCATTATTGCTATGTTCTGTCTTATTATTCAGGAGGCAAAATTGGGGAGCTGCTTTGGCCAGGGGCCAAGTTGGCTTGGTGCCAACATGGTGAAGTGCTAAGTTGGCTAGGTGCTAAAGTGACAAACATCTGTAGATACTCTGTACATGTACTCGCAAACATTACTGACCATGCTGCGTGTTGGCCAGTGTTCTTTTAGCGAGTAACATTTTCGTCAACTCTTGAGTCACTATCATCAGTCCTAAATATTTTTCCTTTATTTAAAGCAATTTTTCAGTGTTTGTCAAAGTGTGTGGAAACTTCGGGAGCCAAGGGGAATATTTGGTACAGTTGTTTAGTATTGTGGTGTTCGATCCAGCAGCGTTGTACTGTATTTTGCTCTTTACCCAATCCGTGGACAGCCTCGTTCGTTGTCTTTGGATCAATGTATCTTCCTGTCTACTGGGAAATTCCAATTTCTTGTAGATTTATTCATAGAGGGTTTTTGCCAGAGACTGGCAGTACTGAATTTCACTTGAAGATTTCTGAGCATGTTAAATGTCAAGTAGATTTCATCTGTTTTAAATGTCCCATCACCACATCTTCTTTCTTTGCTCACTGCCGGCGGTCATTTTCCACATGTCAGAGTTTTAGTCGTAACCTTTTCACAGAATTATGGCTTAAGTGTGTCCACTCCATTCCTGAATCCAGCTCTCTCTGTCTCTGGTTTTCTTCATTCGTAACTCATGAGATCCATGAAATTCACATTTCACAAAGAGAGCAATATTCACGGAGAAACAGAGTGCATCAATTATTCATAAATTTGTTCTTCCTAGATGGTTTGCCATGCCCTCCCCCAAGGACTACATCGCCCCTGCTCTGTCTGCCTCCCTCTGTGAGCTCCTGCAGACACTTAAAGAAAGACTCCAACAGCTGGGGGACCAGCTGTGCCCCTCGGTCTTCAATAAGCTCTGGATGGGCCTAGCCGAGGAACTCAATAAATTCATATACGAAGAGGTGCGTAGAACATGAGAATGGTTTGGCTGTTGAAGTGCTTAACATGTGATTGGAAGGTGATGGGTTAGAGTCAAGTTTCAGCACACTTTGGACGGGGATGGCTTAGGAATTCAATAATAATTTGAACACTTGAGGACAGGGCTGCTGTAGCTTGTTTGTCACCATCTTAATGAAACTCCTGAGTCGGTGAAATCCTTTGCCGGAATGGAAAATCAAAAATAAATTTTAAGACCAGTAAAAGATTTCAACTCGGCACGGAAGGAAACCTTTCCCATCTTGAGTACTTTAATCAACAGTTCCTGGCATTGCCAATGGCCAGCAGTCACATTTGGCTTTTGGATATATCAGCCATTGTGAAACTTGTCCAAAATGAACATTGTTGTCTGTGGCTAGAGCTAATCACCATGGCACTCCAAATGGCAATTACCAAGCCGTTGTCGAAGGGATTCAAGCATGAACCTGTGTCTGTTGAAATGGAGATATTCAACAGGGCCTTGAATTGCTCGAAGCTACACACTGTAATTATCTCGTGTGATCTGTACACGGCTACTGTCACCCCATCAACAACTTCTATATTCGATAGGACTTACATCTTCTTTGTTTGAGGCATATGCTCATGCACTTTAGTTCAAAATGAGTGATTAGATGTGTCCACAATTTATTTTTAGGTGATTCTTGCCAACCAGTTCAATGAAGGAGGGGCCTTACAGTTGCACTATGATATGACCAAGGGCTTGTTCTCACAGTTTGGAGACTTCACCCAACGCCCCGAAAATTACTTCAAAGAGTAAGTCACACGAAGCTCAGAGACCCTTATGTAGATGTACCAGATGGGTATAGTGGGTTCTATACGGGATGAGTGTTAAGTTGATTGGAAATGCAAGCATTACATTAGAAAATCCATGGGCTCCATGTTGGTCAGCATAACGGTAATCTACGGATATACGTGTTACATTACAAAAGGTCACTTGAAAAAGAGGACAGTTAAATAAAGAATCTTGTGCAAAATGGATAAGGTGATATTGCGTACGTATTGTACACGCGTACAGCGCGCAAATCCTTCAACCATCCATCCACAGAGCCATCAATATGATTTACTCGGATAATGTCACAATTTCTGCCGAGTTCTTCATCATGCGCCACTCTTTGGTGCAGCCCAGCCCTGGGAGGAGATGTCAGACCAATCCAGAAATCAAACAGTAGGGCAGCACTTAACGGTAGTTGACTTGTCTTGATGTAGGGTATGCATGTGTTACACCCAAGGGACCCATGGCACCTGATGTAAAGGGCAAGAACGTTATGCACCATGGGGAAGGAGCAAAGACATGCAACCACATGTCACTTTTAGTCAATAGTCTTTTTGTTTTTTGCTCATTGGTCAAAAAGGTGAAAGACAGTAACTCGCTGCATAAGAAATGAATCATATTGTCACGGTGTAACCCTTTATTACAATGACTTTGTAAGAATTGTACCAAATAGGAGAAAGACAGATTGCTTTTATGTCATGTATGTGGGGCACATAAGGCAATATTCAGCAGACATAATTCAACCAATATGCAGTTTAATTTTGATGTGGACCACTTTTGTGAACAGGTCGTCTGACTTCCTTGACCAACAAAATTCAAGTAGCAAAGACCGATGTGAAAGAGCCTATTTTATGCTTGGAAAAAAGATACACAAAAGTTTGTTTTGTTTTTTCATTATAACTTAATTAAAACAAATCCCAAGACCGCATACACGTACACAGCACTATCCAAGTGTAACTTCCCAATGGTTTATTGTGTGTCTTGGGGGCCATATTTCCTGTGAGCTTCATTCATTCTCCTCCTGTGAATATCAGCCCTGGCGCAGTCTGAGCAGGATTTTGTTTTTTAAAGTTCGTTGCTATATTTTGCATTCAGTGACCACGCCTGTTGTTTTTGTGGCTGCCTGCACCAGAGTAGCGGAAAAGATTTTTTCAATCTGATAATATCCGCTGATTATCCTGAGGTGGTTTCGTTACCTTCCGTGTGAATAACTGCCTACACCTGGAAACGCAAATTATGAAGGGGAGCAAAATATCTAACATGCCCTCGTGCTGTATTTAACAGGAGGTGGATGGAGGCAGATTATACTAAACGCTGTGTCGGTGTTGAAACAAAACACTTTGGAGTGACTTGAGGATATTTCCAAAGATGATGAGTAGTTAGTTATATGTTAAAATAGATCACAAAGCATGCTCAGGAAATAGGAATCCAAATAGCTCCAAAAGTGGCCTTTATAGCACGTCCCATGAATGTACATATTTTTCAGGAGCATTTCCTCACTTACTTTCCCCCATTTTTGCACCGTTGTCTGTGTCGCTTTACTGGCAGTCAGTGGCCGCATTGTTTTGCTCTTTTTTGTTTTTATTTTTTTGGGGGGTTATGTGTGCATTGTCCACATGACAGGAAGGGAGGATCTCAAAGGTTATGTGTGCATTGTCCACATGACATTACTTGTATAAATAGGGCTTTTCTTTTGTGACTTCAAGTCAGGCTTAATGGTTAGGAAAACAAGAAATTCTCAGGTGTTTCAAACACCTGAGAATTTCTCAAAAGAGAGTGTTTACCAGACAGCAAATGCCATTGACAGAGTGAAAGGGAATCAAGAGGTTTTCTCTTCCAACAGACCCTGAAACCCATAAATGCTATTTGGCCCTTATCTCGAAATTACATCAGCGTAACCATGGCAACAGCCTTCCAGCCTCACTTCAGAGCATGTCAGTCTACACAGCACAAAGAAAAGCCTAGATTGAGTGTCTCTTGCCTCGGTCATGTGCTGAGCGTGTTTACGTTTCCTTTCATTTGCCCTGGGTTTTGGCCACTTGTGCGTGAAGTCAGTTTATCACATGATTCATTTTTCATCTTCTTTTCCTTTCGTCTTTCATTCTGCCCTGTGCCACCACGTTGCAGGGCAGAGCTTGGCAGCTATTTACCTACTATTTCCAGGCCGTTTGTCAGAGAACGTTCCGCAGGGGTGAACTGTCTATTAATCCGTGGGTTATTGATCCCTTGCAATGGACGGCCCAAGAAACTGTTCCAAGCGAACTGGCATTTTGTCGCCAATGATGTGTACTCCTCCAGTCACGGGTCCACTCAAGCGGCAATCAGCATGTGACACTCGGCGTTGCTGTCCCTAAAGCGTGACTTTCTCCACGCCTTCTTCCTTAGTTTTTTAATCGCTTGGCTTTTCCCCTGGGAACCATCACTTATTGGCAGTGAAACATTCCCAAGGTACCTCATGTCTTGTAAACTGGAACTACCAACTTCTCCTCCCCCCCAGGGAGTGTACAGTCTGGAGGCCTGATGAGTGTAGCCTGCATGGGGAATGGTTTACCCAGGTGGTCATAGATTGAAGAATGGATGCAGACAGTGTGCAGACAGTCGATTGAGCAGTTGAATAGGTTGTCTTGTTATAAATAAGTCTAGTTGTGGAGGCTTTAGTGCGATAGACATCATCCACAGCAGAAGCCATTTTCATCTTATTCCCTGAATCTATCTTAGTGCATTTAATCCATTAAATGGGGTGATACTAGACTATTTGGGGGTTCCAAACCCCACTTTTTAGGTTTTTTCCAATGTTGCTTCAAACATTGAGCTATATTTATTACTCACTTTATTACTCACTCACTCATTCTATATAAAAACAGAAGGCATGAGTTTGTTTGATTTCGTCGCTGTCATTTTTACCCTCAGGTTTCCAAAAGGAAAAGTTTTACTTCACTTTAAATTCAAGATGGCTGACACATGGCCAGTTCAGTTGGTCATTGAATTGTCATGGAGAGTGTTTGGAATTTTTTTCTCTTTCCACGTATGGAGATTAATCCAAGCTCCTTGTTCATTTGTGTACAAGGAAAATGAAGAGGAGAGGAGGCACCGAGACAAAGAAACATTTCTCTTCTTCCCAAATATTTGTGAGAAGACAGAGCGAGTTGAAACTTCCTCACCCAGCTAAAATTTTTAGATAAGCCGGTTAATAGTGGTACAGTCACATTAGGAATTGAAAAGGCAACATTTATAAGTGTCTCGAAAAATGATCTTTGTGCATCACCTGGACAGGAAGTATGTTTAACACCAATACAAAATATCACCTTAAGTTGAAATTTAAAAGTCTAACCAACTGAAACAAAGCTTATTGCTATGGTGCAAGCAATGCTAACAATTGGCAACAAATAAGCAAACTGAAATTTCTGGACAAAGCAGTTAAGACGTTCAACAGATTTCTGATTATTCAACTTACATGTATCCCCCCCCCAAACAAAAAAAAATGCAAATCATGACTGGAATTCATCCTAGGACATCTTGTAAGACTTCAACATACATGCCAGCTGCCAGTGGCCACATTTACTGTCTCATGAGAAATTCCTTTTCCTTCAGACCCCGAGGCTAATTAGAGAAGCAATATCCACGCCGGTGACTGGAAGCAGTTAATCCACCCCCATGACAGTAATAGATGTACAGTGGACAGTAATGAGTTGATTAAACTCACAGACAAACACGGATGCTGGTGCACGCGTGCAGGTCCCTTCCCTCAGCTCGCACCACCGTCAACACAACTTGAATCTTAATGACGCCACTCAAGTCAGAAGCGACGTGGAAAACATGATAAAGGAAAACTTCAACATAGTTATCGATTTTTTCCATCTTAGGGAGTGACAAGACAATAACTCAGGCTTGGGTCTGATCTTGTCTCTTTTAGCTTCCCCTTTTATAAGAGACTGAAGAAAGGACAAACAAGGAGTATACCCGCTGTTTTTCATCATCAGCCTCCTCCGCCAGACCACCACCCTCCCTTAACTTTACAAATTGTACTTATGTATGTGGTACATTGCAACAAATCCAATTGAATGTGGTTTATCACTATAAGCAAAGTGCAATAGGAGTCACAGTGGGATTCGTAAAGTAGGACGTCCAGTAGGGTACGCACTTTGCGTATCCCTCCCCCATCTTTTTTTTTTCTTTATGAGGAAGATGTCTCTTCCATTCTCTTGTTTCTTTTGCTTCAAACAAGTTATTCAGTGAGTTTGATGAGAGACATTATTATTGATGCTTCACCCCTCTCCTATGATCTGGCTCACTCCCACTCGGAGCACCCCCTTTTAGAAGTACCAGGTGCCCCCCCCCCTTAGTTCGTCAATTCTTGATCTGCCGCCGATGAAGTCAAACCATCCAGCACTTTTTGGGATCAGTATCTTTTCGCTGCATGCCTTCAAACCATGTCGCAGTGTTACATGAATTCTTCCTGTTGCCAACCGCTCTTACAAATTTGCAACATTATAATCACAGCATGCAGACACACACACAGGCCCACAGATGTAATCGCCGGAAATCGAAGGATCTAAACAGTTCTCACGGACCAGACACACAGCGAGGGGCATACACTAACTTGGTCTGCTCGGAATATTCATGGCGTCGGCGTTTTGGACACTTCTTCCTACCCTCTAGCCATCGTAATCTATGCGTGGACATGCGGGCACGTGTACACAGTCTGCCATCCCTGCAAGGGAAATTGATAACTTGGCTTGGCACATTGGGACACATGTACGTGTATATTTATTATCCTGTACATGTTGATTTTGATTTTCAGGGAAAAAAAATAATACACAGGTTTGGTTGCTGCCAGTTACAAAATCTGTTTATTCATCTTATTCTCTTGTGGCAGCCCATCCCGCTAATTTTAAGGACCACATCACCTTTTGGGGCCACGAACAAAACACAACATATGAAAGAAAAATAACCGAAATCTCAACATCTTTTGGAAAAATTCACCCCGAGAAGAAAGCCAGAAAATGCAAGCCTGATCTTGTGTTAGGCCCTGCTGCACAGTTGGCCCCCCCAGTCACATTTGTTGCAGGCACTTTGATTTTGCCTACAACAAAACCGACTGGCCACCTGATGCTCATCAGCAGATAAAGGAAACTCTGGTCTGCACAACCAGGGAACAGTGGCTTCTGGATGGATTGGTCATCATTAATGGCATTGGTGCAACACAGTGTTTCAGAAATGAAAATCTGCCCCAAGATAAAGTGTACCCTTACTGCCAAAAAAGAGACAGGCTCATGACTCGTGGGAAGTTCTTCAACGGGGCTCATGCATGCATCTGGCGCACCTGCAAAGATTGTACAAATTGACATGCTTTGACCTGTTCCCACTCAGACCGGATAGAATTACACTTTGCCGTGAATGAATCTCAAGTAGTAAAAAGACACACAGTTTCCAAGTGGCAGAAGATTGAATTCACGGACACATTGCGTAATCATAAACAAAAGAAAGATATCTCATGGAGTTGAGCACATCAGAAAAAATAAAACCCTACACCCATGCCTAATGGGTACGCAACCAATAATGAATACACTGAATGCATGCAGGCCAACCAGCTACCATTTGATAAGATGGTAATGTGTATGGTGTTTCATATCATGTTGCAACCTTCAGTTTGAAACATATATTGCATCATAAATAGGAAGTTATGTCACTCCCTAAGTCTACACCCACAGAAATGTGGCCCCCTCTGCTTGTTTTATTTAGAGAGTTCGTTTTCATTCGAATTCAGTAAACTGACACCGGCCTCCCTGATTTCCTGTTGTCGACACAAATCAGTCTTGGCCAGGCGAGACTGCTTGCTTAAGGTAAATCAATGCTACACTACAGAATCCTGCCTTGGACTATGCCTGTGAGGCTTGTCCTTTTCCTGATACATATGAACAGGTTATACAGTACAGCAGCATTGGTTTGTGCGTGGTTTGTGTCAACAGAGGGTCCAACAACCAGTCATGGGGGGGGCGTGTGTCCAATATTGGTCAGCCGTCTTCCCATCTGAATCGTCAAATACCAGTTTGGTAATAACAAAAAAAGCAAATAACCTGTCTCTCTCTGTTGCTTGTTTGGAGTTGAATTTTGAAGAGGAAAGTAATAAAAGGAGGCCTCAGTCACGTGTCAATAAAAGCTGTAATTTTGTAGTGGAGTGAGAAAGTTACGGGATTACATAAAGTGAAATTGTTTTCATTGCAGGTAGAAACAAGGTTTTTAAACTTGCACCCTATTTTTTATCTGTAAAGATATAATAAAATACTGTAATAAATGGTTTTTTTGTAACAAAACAGTATCCTCTCAGGAGGATGGTGCAGCAGTGGCCCCTTTGACCCTAATTATGTGATGTGATGTGCAAAAAACTGCACATAGTGAGAATTGTCACTAGGGTGCATATAAACTTCAAATCACTATGGACACACTTCTTGTCAGATATATTACATTTGTGATTCTAGGTTGTCTACAGCATGAATCTAGGTTATCTAGGATCACGAATTAAACAGTCTGGAAAATAGGACAGTGTCTTGATCAATTTAAAGTTGATATGCACCAAAATGACAAAGCTCACAATGTTGTGAAGGGTTTTGCGCAGATCACATCACATATGTTTTGTTGGCTGGAAAAATAGCCCACAGCAAAAGCTTTCAATGCATTTGAGGTTATCTCTGGCCTA
This sequence comes from Acanthaster planci, assembly GCF_054643075.1. NCBI lineage: Eukaryota > Metazoa > Echinodermata > Asteroidea > Valvatida > Acanthasteridae > Acanthaster > Acanthaster planci. The sequence goes on from NC_141783.1 coordinate 12,050,786, forward strand.
ATCCCTGCACCCATTTTTTTGTTCAATTTCTGAAAGGATTTAGACACAAGACTGGGCTTTCAGGATCCCTTGGGGATATTCATGACACTATTGCTGTGTGTTGCCAGCAGCAGTGGGACCTTTCACGGGTGGCGGTTCTGTAGCTGGAGCCAGGAATCAGGTCACGAAATGCAAATCGGGATTAGATGTTGCACTTGCCTTTATTTTCAGTTTGTGGTTCATGGGCCAATTTCAATGTAATCCCCAGATCCGTTCTTGTCTCCTCCAGGATCAAGGAGTCGTGCATCCTCCTGAACCTCAAGACAGGCTCGGCCATCTTACTAAGGGATCTTCTCTACCAGACCCTCCACGCCAAGCAGACGATAGACGTCCACGGCAGGGATCCGTCCCCAGACGCAGCCCTGAGAGACGTCGGTGTGTATCGTCTGTCTCCCAAAGCGGCTGAGATTGTACTGAATCTGCGAACGGACTGGCCAAAGTAGAGTGCAGACTGATAAAAGCAAAGTGTAAGTTGTTGTCATGTGATTAGAAAAACTGTAATATGACAAAAATTACTGTAATAATTATACAGATTCTTATTACTTGATTAAAGATTGTAATTACTTGCAGAATCCGGCACACAATACTGCTAAGTTTCCACAGGAAATTGATCATGAGCCTTCTGACATTTCATGGTTTTATGTTTAAGATAAACGATGACAGAGAATTTCGGACATTCTCTGTTTGCCAAGAAATTCTGTAAAGCCACATTTATGATAAAACAAAACAGGGTGTACAAAATTCATTAGTAATTTTTTTTTTAAATAGCCTGAACTTCATGAAACAAAAAATAGTCAGAAAAAAGATGGCCAATCTAAAAGTCTTACTCACTTTTGTTCAAGCATTTTTACATTTGACTGTGCAGTATTTTTTTTGAAAGTGGGTGGTCACTTCTTACGTGTAGTGCTGTGGTCGAGACCCTACATGGCCCGCACAGGGCCTCCAATCAGAATTCAAGTCACAAGCTCTTCCTGTGTCTGATCTTGTGTTTGGTCTGGCTCATGTCATAACAATTTTAATCCAACCAAAACCCTGACCATGACCAAGACCAAACCCAAAGCTAGCTTGCTTCAAAGCCCAAACCCCTATGCAACCCAGACCACATACAAAGTTTGCAGACTTCATGACCTTTTCACCGCCGTCCGTGCAATATATTTGATTCTTTGACTAGTCTGAGACAGTTGACTGAAATGCACCCTCCTCGTTTCTTGTCTGGTGACATACTGGACATTCTCCGGCTCTTCAGTCTCATGATGGATGGGGTACAACCCATCTTCGTGTGGCAGGAGGGTAATATCTTCTAGTCCGTGTCATTATGAATCATTAGACATGTTGGCGACATGGCCAGCCCAGTACAAAATCATTATTCCCTCGTGAGATGGCCTAATGGAAAGCCAGTGCTATTAAATGGGACCTTCAAGAGGTTGTGCAAGCCGAGTTGTCTTGCTTGTCGACTACTCAAGTGTTGTTCTTGAAATGACCTGTGTGACTTTTTTTTTCCATTATGGGCAATTCCATGTGAATCGAGAAATTCGTCAAGTTGTCATCAACATCATTTATTACTCAAAATTCACAAACAAAATGAAGTTTTTCAAATATATTAAAAGTACACATAATGAGTTGTAATGTTATCTTTTATTTGCACTTCCATTTCTTGTGAAATATTTTGGCTGAAGAATTTTAGTTGGTAACAGCAGGACCAAGTGCCACTTTCCACAAATGTACAGGTGCCCTTGTGCATCACTCTCTGTTCCAAAGCAGTTCATTGGTGACCTCCCTGATCATTTCTATATTGTGTAATCACCAACTAATGGCAATTTTCAAAGATCTGTTGAAAAAGTTTTGATCTAGAATCCTTTTGCTTTTATTTCTAGTTTTTAGTTCCTTTCGATGAAATATTAATTTAAGCCGTAGAACACAACTTGGAAGTTATTACTGATGCCCTTTAAATATGAAGGAGTAATATTATTTCCTCAAGACTGATAGCTAAATGTATTTCTTTTTCATCAAACCAGTTCTTGTGATATTACTCCCTGTGGACGAATCCACTTATTACATCCCTACTCGGCCAAGTGTTTGCACTTACAATGTAACCCTCGATGGGACTCTGGAGTACTGCTGAGAAAATTGCCTTTTAAAATATGTATTTTAAAACGCATTCCTGCATTTCCCAAGGCAATGAAAGATTCCACTTTCAAAACTTCGCCGTCATCCTCAAACCTACCCCCAGCTGTAATCTGAAGTTTCAGCCACAAGCCTTGGCCTGCCTTTACCAGAATTCAAACTGCTCGCATTACGTACTCGAAAGATTCTGCACCGAGGACAAGAACTCAAGCTGCATTTCATACCGAAGCACACATTTTGATTCAAGATGAAATTGATGACCTCTCCACCGGACAAACAAGGCGGCGGCTCAGCCTTGACTTGTGGAGAGGGTTCGTGATTCAGCTATCATTGGAATTAACATCACGACGCGGCTAAGGAGGAGTACCCTGCATTTGACCGGTATTCGGCAGACCGTTCACCTTTCGAGATACATGTACATCAACGGGGTCCTCAGATCTACCAAGCCGACTTTAGATTTACGCCTCCGTCGAGCCCGGGGTGCTGTTATACGATTAACAGACGGCAAATATTGCAAAGTCATCTCCCGGGGGAGTTGGCTGGTTTTTAGCCTTTAAGTGTGAGGTTGATCGCGGCACAAAGGCCCCAATGGCAGGCGACTTGATGTGTACTTGCCGATAAAATCAAAGATTGATGAAGAGATGTCGAGAGAGTTGTTTTATTTCGGGTTTTTTTTTAATAAGAATGGTAAATAGTAGAATGCATGGTGTTGCAGAAGTCTGAAGCATTACTGTAACGATAGATTGGGGGAATCAAACCTTAATTGGCTGAAGTCGGGTTTGAGTTTTATGCAAAATATCGAGATGTTTACATCCGTACTTTTTGGGCATTTTGGACCTCTATCCTAAAGTTTATTTACAAACTTTGTTTCGCCATTTTGACGTAGCGGGATGGCGTTGACAGTGGCAGATTTGCAAGTATTAACTTGTCAAAGTTAATGAGTAACCGATTTCATATTCCATGCATTATCGAGATCCGAATATTTGATAGGCAGGCTTTCATCAGACTGCGCGTTTTTCTAAAGGGTTTCAACAAAAAATATATTGAACCAAATTATCCTCATCATTGGAAAATTGTAGATGTTAAACTCTCTACCCAAGAGATCGCAGATACTCAAAATAAAATACAGAAGTCATCCTACACTGGAAAAATCCTTTAAAACAATCATTGTTACAGACATAGAATCGTACATTCCGTTCGGGCGTAAAGGCGACTTCTACCTATATATTTTTTTCCCACTTGGTTCAAGCTTGTGAGAGAAGGTTGTTGTAATTGTTTGCCTAACCCCGTTCCTAGCCGTGATTGGAACAGCATTTTGCCCGTCCACACGTCTTCCAAAGGGAGATATAGATTGCCGTCGTCCGTGCCTGAGTGCCCGCTCGCGCTCAGCTCGGTTGCAAGGGAGAGAGGCGCTCATTATTTTTTGGCCTTTCGCCCATCGAAGCGATGACTTTTTCTGTTGGACACGCGTTTTGCATAACTGTATAATCCTCATCTAGTCTTTTGTGTGTGAGAACTATTTGACATCGTTTTGAGTTAAGTGCATTGAAAAGTACATTTAAAAATTTTCGATTCTGGAACTGAGGGTGCTGTTGTTGTGATGTCACTCGGGGAGGTACTTTATTTCATAGGTTTTTCAGAGTCTGTTCAAATTGCGAACCCAGAATGTGCTCGTAGAAAATATTTGAGAAAAGATGTTGTCATGTACTTATGAAGCAAACGACCAAAAAAAGGAGGAAACTTAGGCAAGCATTTTTTGACATTACAGTGTTTAGCAAAAATATGAGAATGTCAGCGCACAAGCTAAAAACCCACTGAAATACCCTTTTTAACAGCAAAGCAAAAATTGAAAATGATGTGGAGACATGAATGGTGCATTTTAAAGGGTTGCACGTAATACAATGGCATTGCACAGACCATTTAACTTTGTTATTAAGATCGTGCTTGACACTATCTTCACTTCTAATGGCTTCAGGTGCCTTGTGTCTGCTTTGGTGTCCATTGTCTTAAATGCCAGTGATCAAACCATCAGTAGTGTAGTCAGGCGCTTCGGGGGGGGGGAATTCCCACAGGGCTACGTAGCCAGGCTCTTCGGCAAGAGTTCCCACAGCGGGTGGTTCCCCCTATCCCCCTTGACTACGTGCGTAGCCATGTTCTTCTGGGGGAGGGGAAAGAGTTCCTACGGAGGCAACATTTGCCCACTTAAGGCACCCCCCATTATGCCACTACGGACCGTAGGCCCTCCACAAAGGGGACAAAGCACTCATCGGCTGTAAACTTAGAAACTACTGTTGATGCTGTTGGTTCACTTAACCATCTTTTCTTTTTTTTTTCTTTTTTCCCCTTTTTCTGTGTTTTCAAGCGAAAAGTGCCATCCTCCTTGCCACGCCCACGAACTAAAAGATCAATTTTCCGAAGTTCAAAGAAACTGTTGAGATAGCAGCAACTCCTTACAGGCTTATGGTTTGGATGCCACTTTGTGTTTTGGGGAATCCACATTCACGGACACATGTTAAGAGGAGCCGTTATGATTGTAGAAGAGGGGGACAGTCAGTCAGTTCGAGAATCGTCGAATTTACGAGCACTTAGCATCGAAAGTAGGCCCGTGTCCCATTTTAAGCCTGCCGCACACATCTCCAATTTGACGCGCTCACCAGACCATCGGGCTGTCATAAATGCAGGCAGCGGATTCGCTGAAACATCGGAGCAATCTGACCGTAGCTCGGATACGGCAGGATGAAATCGAACTATTGGATTTCCTCGCGTCCGATTTCACCGGACCCGATGTCACCGGGAAAGCTTAAAGGTGTGCGAGCATTATTCCAGTTCCACCAGACATGCGTGATTAGTTGATATCAACCAGTGAGATTCACCAGAGAGGTCACATGGTTCTCATTGGAACCCCCCCCATACGGCCATCATAATGACTGGTCATCGTAACTACGTATGAGACTGATTGTCCCATGGCCGATTACATGACAGAATAGGGCAGGTGTACGTGTGCGGGTAAACGTTGCTGTCAACCGCAACGGGAACTAAACCATACCGTTGGCACTTTGGTAAAACGGGCTGGAGAGATGATATCAATGCGGGCCCACAACACTCATGCACGGGACGCATGCTTCACTTGAGCGCGTTCGCGCAGTGCACTGCATATCGCGACACCCTAGGCCCCTATTTTCCTAGCAGCCGAGGCTCCTTTGGTGGGAACTGCGCTTCGCTGGTTCACGAATGAGTGAGAAATACACGCATTGCGGTCACTTTGCTACTAACCAAATGAACACTCCCCGCCATAATGGCTCTTTTCAACCAATGATGGGGTGCTTCTGCTCAAAGCGGGCTGGTAAAAAGGAATGTAATGCGTGCGTATCACAGGCTGCATGCGCACGGGATAGCCACTCAGTAATGGCTTCTAATTCTGGTTGTGGGGGGACAAGGCAGTGTGTTTCCCATTGTTTCATGTAATGTGAAACTCTCCCACGGACTAGTACACAGGCAGTTACCACAAAGCAGAAAATGAACAAAGGACGCACGAATAGAACGAAGTTTATGTTCCTGTCGTGTGTCCTGTTGCTATACATGTAGATTTAAACATGGACACGCATACACCATTATACTCCAAGATACTCTTCAAGAAGGACACAGTTTGAGGATTTTTAACACGAGGACATTGACATCATCATTCCCATCTGAAGATCGAGCCGTAAACGGTGAGTGTCTTGTTGGCACTGATGGTATAGCTAATTCGAGGAGTTACCTTATCAGCCAGTATCTCTCACCAGATGCGCACCGGTCGTTATCGGCAAGAGAAACTCAACAGTGCAATTATGAAGCAATGCTTCGTTTGAATCAACAGACAGTGTTGTATGAGGATTATATCTGGAGATCTCTGATGAGAGCCAAGGGCTCGTTGGATCCGTCCTTCTCGAAGGCCAGTGATTAACTCCACGGCGTCATCTTCTCAAGTCTTCCTCTCCGTCTAGGCCTATATACGCACTGACCTCGAACCGAGCTCGCAACAAACACAATCATGCTGCGCAAGCTATTTCTGGAGTGATTGCCAGTTCCATTAGCATTGTCATCATCTGAGGCGGTTGTTTGCTCCGAGGACGATTGTTTATTTCGGGGACATTCCCCCGCGACTCAAGTACGCCGTCTCTGCCCCCTTGAGGAAAGGTCAAGATGTAGAATACTGCATCTTAATCATACTGTAAAATAATACTTACCATGTCGCTCGGTCAGTGGTTGAGACTACAGCGAAATTATCACCCAGTGGCGAGAAGGCGTCTCTTCGCATGAAAGAAGTGCCATAACCCATACTGAATACGAACCACCAGATATAAGCCATAAATCCAACAACGAAGAACAACATTTTAGACTTTCAAAATTACAGGAAATGATTAAAACGAAAGCAACTATAAATTTGTCATTTTGCAAACTCGTGCTCCTGACACCGGCTGGCGTACGTTCGTTTACCTTATCATCATGCGGCCTGCAGAATATGTCGACACATCCCTTTAAAACTAACTCTTTCTCTGAATGCGCAATTTTGCTGATTAAGGAGTGGGAAATTTTCAGTCATTTCAATTAATCTCTGAAATTGCCCCTGGACATGGATCAAAGCTGAAACTGCATGCATTGTGTGTTCGTCGTCACCTGCCAAGTGGCGGGGGGCCTTGGAAGATCGCCCGGGAAATCCTGCTTGGGTTAAAGCAGCCGCGCTCAAGCGAGTAATCGCGCGCCCACAATTTCTCTCCGAGTAATCTGTTCCTTTCGTCTGGGGGTCTCGAGAGGGGAAATGGCGGTAATAGATGAGCCTGGAGCGATAGATGTCTCTTTTTGGAGAACATTAATGCGCGGAAGGAAAAAGTATCAACAGCGGTTGCCGACCCCGGAGGAACTGTCAAAAAACTTTCCAGCTTTTAATTTCGAGAATCCCGTTGTCTCACATCGTTTCATTTTTCACCAACGCAGGATCTGCCCGATGGTATATTACTGGTTGGTATCGATTGGAAAATGATGAAAAATACTGATTACTGCAAACCATTAACGATTGTAGATACGCTGATGTAATTGCTTTTGCTATATTGTCATCAAAGTTGTCTTGTCTGTTAACGTGTTTTGTTTTGTTTCCTTGTGGGGTGGGGCTCATTTTTGTTGTGCTGTGTACGTATGCCATTTTGATGTTTGGTTGGGTTTGGGTTGGGTTGGGTTTGGGTCGGGGTGGGTCGGGTTGGGTCCGGTCGAGTTGGGTTGGGTCTGGTCGGATTGGGTCTGGTCGGGTTGAGTCGGGTCGGATCCGGTTGGGTTGGGTCTGGTCGGGTTGGGTCGGGTCAGGTTGGATTGGGATTGGTTGGGTTGGGTCTGGTTGGGTTGGGATGGGTCTGGTCGGGTTGGATCGGGTCGAATTGTGTGGTTTGGGTTGGGTTGGACTGGATTGTCGGTCATGATAAGAAAATCAATCTGGAATTCCTCTGTTCACGGAGGGAATTCAAGAACAAGCTCTCGGAGAGTCCCCCAACCCCAAGTGAAATAAATCGAGAGCAGTAATCCACCTTGAGTGTCATCCCCTAACTCCATCTGACAGTCAACACCCCCATAGCAGTATAAGGTTAACGGGGTCGAACTGAGGGAGAGTCGCGGCGGAGAGCAACAATATTGGCCTGCTGCATGACCGTATATCAGTGGTTTCGTATTTATTCCTCGGAGTCATGAATCACTTTACCTGATGAGACCTGAGACTTTGGGACATCCGCCTTGGACGAGAGTTAATAATCTCCGTAGCCCTTTTCTGCCTGTCCTCGGGTGTAACAAGTGCGCATAAATTTCAAGAGCTGATTTATTGAATGCAGTTCTCGGGTCCCGGGTTTACCTCTGATTTCCCTCAGTGGCCGTAGATTTGTCATGATTAATTTACGTATCAAGCCATTTCCCTCTGCGGCGTCCTACCTTGAGCAGAACTATTTGCAAAACATTTGGTGTGATTTGTTTTCTTCAGCACGAGCGAGAATATCTGAATCGCGCTTTTTGGATATGTACAGGTAACATTTTTTGCTGCTTGAATCATTGATTTTACTTCAAATCAGACCACTAGTTTGCCGGTAATAAATGTTTCAAAGGAAAATACCAAAACCGAACATACAATAAGTATAAGGGCAGATAATAATGTCACAACCGGACTAAGAACAGTGTGGATTAATTGAAGCATGCATTTGAGGTTTGCATGGTTAAAAGAAAAAATGGTATTCACAGAAGGTAAAATTTCATGATAGCGGCCAATACACAAGACTACTAGAGGCTGTTTCAACTCTGATGATATTCGGAGGCGAGGCACGGGTGGGGGGGCTCACATCTTTAACGTTGGAGCACTGAATGTAAACGAACTGAGGCTCTTTATAAAGGTCAACTAGATTGGCACATAACAAGTGTTCATCTCGCCCACTCCAAACCGCGTTAAGAACTTTCATGCAACGATGTGATTGTCTCAGCGGGCTAAATACCTGAATGTACAAAATGTTGGACTCAAATAACGACGTTCTAATGACCCAGAGTGCAATTTATCTCGGACATCGATCTCACGGTAGATCATCAGTAACCGCGAACCTTAATAATTCAACATGAGGAGCAGCGGACAAGAGTTAGCTTCACCTTAATACAGCTCCAGCATACACTCCTCTGCCCGAAACAAAAACTTGCCTTGCCTGTTTTTTTTTCTATTGATTCTAAGTGGCCAAGAAGGACGTACGCGACACGTTTAACCCACATTTTAGCGAGTAAGCAACCTAGTGGTTGGCATGACCTAGTCCTAAGGAGTCCCCTTGGTGACACAACGTACCTACATGTCTAACTAATCATTATAGTCATCAATACACATTATAGTAGAGTCATAACACCGACCACAGGCTTTTCCCATTTTACTTCCGAGCTTTCAAATTTAGGCCCATTGGATACGAGACTACAGTCGTCAATGCGGTATCAGCTTTTGAAAAGAACGACTGCTAACACGCTCAAACACGTTGATATACAGATTTCAACAAAAGCCATTCTCCAAATCATTATATACGGTGTCCCTCGGGTATTGTACAAAGTTATTCTGCCCGACGTACTTGCATTTGTTTTTTCACATCAACTCGCCAATACATAACGGCTCACTGTCTGCGTCATGCTTGCTGCACCGGTTGCTCTGCACCCAATCAGCGTTCGTTCCCCTGATCTGTAAACGATACAACCCTCATATTCCGCAGCTTTACGGTGTGTGGATAAATTAAATGTTTGTAATACCAGTAACATTGTCAAGTCACCCTTGTATCGCATGAGACGGTATACCAGACGACGGGCCATCGGCAGATGACAAATGACGGCTTGTTTGGATTGATAACATTATGTACCAGAATTGGGTTTAGGTAGAGTTGCTTATACACAGCGGCACACGGGTTGTGGCGTGATCCTGGGACGTGTTGGCGGAGCTGAAGTTTCCCGTTTCTTCAGTGTTCAGTGCTACATGTACTGTGAAGTCAATTTTCCGAACATTAAGACACGAGAGACTTCATTTGTGAACACTGGATGGCTACATTAATCCGTATCGAGTAGAAGCTCTCCATCATTGGTTGAAAAGAGCCATGTTGGTTGGGAGTGTGCAGATTGTTGGTAGCGATGCGACCATAACGCGTGCAGTTCATGTAGTTTTTTGTGAACCAGCGAAGTTCAGTTCTGACCAAAGGAGCCTCAACTGCTAAGAAAATTGTGCCTTCTCTTGGTCCAGTTCGATACTCATAACCTGCAGGAAAGATTAAAATGATGCACCAATTTGACAAAAAAGTGCTTCGATTACAACTAAAGAAAACGGATGGTCAGACGAAATGGTGGGTATATAATTTCCAGTATTATGATATATCATTATTTGTTCCATAAGCCTCTTAGGGAAATTTGGCGTGATGCGTATTTGCAATAAGACTGATGATATCCCCTCTGTGTTATCAATATTGTGGAGAGTAGGGTTTTCTAAAGGTATACAGTGCCTCAGTTGTTATTAATAGTATGAATCAAGGTAAGTATACTGTGACTGTAATTCCATAGTATAACGGAACTGAACCAATTTTAAAAATTCCTTATCAAAGCTGTCAGTCGTTCGGTATAGTTGGTCAGAGCGTTAACTCTACTTAGCAGTGCCTCAGCCACCTGTTACGACTCAAGAAAAACAAAACAATGATTGACCTCGTCCGCCGGACCAACTTCAATGATGGGTGATGATATTCACCTCAGACGTCGGAATTTCCGCTGAGAGGAACTTGAAAAGAGATAGCACGATGAGATAGCAATAATTGATAAACGCGGTGGAATTGACGTTGTTCCCGCAAGACCGATTGCTTTCCCTTTGATGTGCTATTAGCCGAGTGTAGGAGCAGTGTCAATTCAAGCCATCTACACATCGCTGCCTGCGTCGTTGCAATATTTATGACGGCTTGTGGAGGAGTTTATAATGCAAAATACTTACTGCAGTGGGTGTCGGAACAAGGCCTAAATCTTAGTCAGTTTCGCAGACAAACAGAAAGGAAAAGATTCGAAATGGGGAGATTCACCCAAAGATTGACCCTAAAGTGCTTTTGCGCCGTGGGAAAGAAGTACAGAATACCACCGAATTCGATACATAATGATATCACTTATACTTTGGTCAATGCCTCTCTGAATATAGCATCATGGGGCAGACTGGAAAATCCAGCATCATTCAGCTGCTTGACTGTTTGATGAAAGCTGATACTTTATTCGCCGTATGCATTGAACAAAACTTGCTTTTTGATATTCCCCGTGCTTGATGCGATTCGGTTAGCCTGGTAGGAGACTAATTGGGGATGATGTGGCGTTTACTCATGTTGCTTCCATGTGCTTTGGGATTTGACGGTGCAAATCAGAAGACAACGCTATCCTCTCTCCTGGGAGCCAGTCTGGATAATCAACATGTACATAATATCCCAGCTGCACTGCCAATTGAATGGACGGCCGATCAGGTTTCGGAGCTGTGCTATCCTCCGGAATTCTGACCGATTTTTTTTTAAATCAAATGCTGTTTCACAGACCTTCAAAATGGCGGGAGTTGAGTGTCCCTGCTTGCACTCAAAAAGTTTGCTGGCATTATGTCGCTAGTACCTGTCCCGGGTGTTGAGGCACTTAGGCAGGGCAAAGCACTTTATTGGGGGCCCATCGAGCTCAGCTCCGACCGTTATCATTAAAACAATGGCACTATTAGTTAAAGTTCCTGGTTGTAGTTTCGTAAACATTCTCTTTAACTCTGTTTTACAAACACTCTTTGGTTTGATAGAGCATCAGGAAGTTGTTGGTACAGGTATATAATTCATTTTTTAAAAACAGGTCCGTTTCTTAGCAAATTATGATACGGTTTCTACAGGGATTTGCAACACAAAAACTAAAGAGGCAACGATCCTTGGGGATTAATTTTTGTCAGACGTTAACGTTTCCGACGTTCATTTCCCCCCTAATACTTGGTTGATTTTTGTTCACTGAGGATGTCGACTTTGTTACAACAGAAATGCCGAGAGGTCTGACCCTTTAGTGTTTTATGTCGTCGATTATAGAGGTTTCTGTGTTGGGCGATAGCTGTTTACGAAACCGAATATTGCAAAATGGCCTTGGACTTCATCAAAACTCTGTGAAATGGATCTGGAACAAACACAAGTATGCCGCACATTGTTGCACTGGCAGCAATTAAGCGAGGGTTTTTTCATGGTTAATGATGATGGGCGGGGGGGGGTCGTCTTCTAAAGACGTTTTCTAAAGTGTTCACCATAACCCACATTATGAGGAAGAGGATTGGATTTGATTAATTGATTTGCATTATGCTGGTCTTCAAAACCACAATCGTGCATATCCAGAGCCAACAAAGGCCTGTTTTAGAGAGGCAAAAAACTGAAGTATCTTTTTTCCCATAGTATGTTTCCTGTTGGAAAAAATCACTTTTTGTAAGGTTATTTAATTTACTGCCTAAATGTGTAATCATAAGGTTTGCTTTATTGAATGGGAAATCACATTCTTCAACCCACAATCGACTCAAGTCCCACTAATTAGTGTGGCACCCATATTACATAATACGGTAATATATTACTTCCACGTTCCAGGTGGGTCTAATGGCATTTTGCTATAATAGCCTCGTATATTAACAGCGGTTGGCAGTATAACCGGGTGGTTCCAGACGAGTCCCTTTTATCCAATGTGTGACAATAATTTGGTTCGTTGAAATCGTTGAAAATGTGAAAGGAAAACCATCCTCCAGCCGAACTCCTACTTTGTCCGAACTGCCATACGAATTCTGTGTGAACCTTAGCCAATTATATTTTTTCTGAAATGCAGCTTCTTGCCATTGTCTACTCCTCATCGTTACAGTCACAGGTTTAGACATTTTATAGGATTCGTAGCCGGAGGAAAAATGTTTACTCCTGCAGAAAATCATATACTCGATTACACAGGTTTTTTGTGGCACTGGCCGTAGGCCTATATTTCTCGAAACCCTAAAACACGACTTTTACAGACGTTCTGTTTACGCTGTGTATAGAAGCCAAGACTGTTTTATTTCTCCAGCAGCACATAAGAGCGGCAAGCGAGATCTCATGATTAATTTCCCTCGATTAATTAGTTCCTCATTTCTTGCTCTTCCAATTATGTGCTCGTTCTCTGACATTTCTGAGTTCAACATTCCCACGGCGAGAGCATGGAAGAAATAAGCTTATAGGTTAGGGCACAATTTGTGACGGTGTCAGTTGTTACATGCATGGGTTCCGTAAAAATGAACAGTTATTTCCCTGCATGTAGGCCTACATGTAAATTCAAAATTAACATTCTCATACACCTTGCAAGGCTGAATACAGAGGTGTGTGTTATTTGTAAAGAGTAAATGACCTACTCTACAGTTCATGACAGGTGGTAAAAAGTTACCGATGTCACAAGGACACCGTGACAAATTGTGCCCCAACCTCATGGAATGACCCTTATACCTGACCAATGGAAGTAATGGAATTTGACCAATTCTATTCCGTTGGATCAATAGTGAAAGTCTTGACAAATCGCACAGCAACATTGCCGAAGTGATTGAGAGGTTCCAATATTAGCCGCTATTTGCCCTTGTTCCTGACATGTCTGTCCTCAGAGTAACTGCAGTTGACGTTATGTGCGTATATTTGAAATTCACAGCAGCTGCGAGAGTGCCGTTTGCTTCGAATGGACCCATCATCGATATGATGTTGCTTCTGAGTTCAAGAGAGAATCCGTCTCTTTGCCATTTTAACAATGTTTGGAAAAAATGCTTTGCTTGGCATTCGCAGGGGGAAAAAAGAGTTTTTTCTTATTTTATTTTGTTCACAATAAAGTTTTGACGTCATCTATCGATCGAAGCTAAGCGCGCGAAACATCATATTCGCGCACACTTAGCTTCGATCGACAGATGATGTCCTTCGATGTTTCCTCGGCACTGTCTCTGTGGCTCTTTAGGAGGAGGGGTGAAGCAGAAAAAGAAACAAATTTTGCGCCGTAATTGTCATGGAAACTCCAGCTTCGAAATGTCAGGAGTCCATCGGGGGTGAATGTTAAACCTTTCCCCGCTAGGACTTATTTATCTTGCCTCTTGGAAATTATATACGCCTACTTACATACGCATTATACTGCAGACAGAAATTTGTGGATTGTACTTCAAAGGTTCCAGAGGAAAAAAAGGATGAAAACCCTCTGCATCAACCTTCTGTCATATTGTTGAGAGGAAATTTTCCCAAATCACTGGGCAGAAATCAAAATGCCGTTAAGACGAAGGGCACGTATTACGCACCATTAGCCCGACATTAGCAAGGACCTGCTGACCAGATAATGCTGTAAGTCGTGCCTTGCAGGTCAGCATGAGTGTAGGCATCGTGGAGGAATGCATTTAGAGAGGGATCAAGGAGGAGCGTGGGGAGGGGTGTGCTTGAACTTCCCACCTTATCTTTATTTTACGCTTTCATGCATTAGCCGCTGCTCTGTGTCACAACTTTCCACTCTCAGGAAATTTTGGGAATGCATGCCGAATGTTATTATTTTGGTTGCTAGAATCCATGTTATTGGCTCCTTCTAATAACAAATGAGAATGTGTCTGAGTTCCAAATCACGTTATCGTTCTCGTGCGATTTTTTTGTAGGTAACGCGAAAGAGTGAATGTCACTTTGACGTCGCGAAACATTTACGCAACAAATTTCGGAATTTTCGGAATATTTTGGAATTAGCAGCAGGAATGCTTATCTCAACATCAACGTCCGTTTTCACGTTCGATTTCGCACTGAATTTGCGGTACTGGGCTCTTCTGACATTTAATATAATGCGCATGCTTGTGTTTCAGATAGCTCTTGTTGTAAGAACAGGTTTGATCATGCACTCTACTAAATTGATTCATTTTACTTCGTGGAAATTTGAAGCAAACACTCTCAAAAGCATTGGCAATTCTGATGCTACAACAAATCTACACTTAAGCAAAGGAAATGGGTTTGCGGTAGCACCATGCAAAATTCTCTCTTTTGTGAAATGTGGTTCTGATAAGAAACGGCGGGTGCTCCGGTGACGTGACTAGGGATGCATAAGAATTTAAACCGTTGACATCATTGACAGTTATTCCAAAAAAGATGCTGAAGCTGATACAACGTCTTGGAGGAACTCTGGGGTACAGTCTAGTAATTCAGGCCTCATTGAAAACAATGTAAGATCACCATTTTCCAGAGCTGCAATCAAACGCAACATCCCTGGGGTGTCTCAAATAAACATTTAATGATTATTTGGTCATTAATCTTTCAGTTTCGTTTCGATTTTGGGGGGTTAACCAATTACATTTTTAATTATTCACCTAAAACCAAATCACCCCCTCCCCCAACTCAAAGTTCTGAAGTCAGCACTCAGCCATTTTTCAAATGGCATCCCTCTACTTTCTCGGGCCTTTGGGACCATTTTCCAACCGTTTATTCTTTTATCCCTTCTGCCCTCAGATGGAAGCTCAGAGAACCGGGGACTTGATCCTGACAAAGATTTACACAATCTCACCGTTTTGGGGGCCAAACAAGCCCCGTTTTCAAAAGATACTATGGGGGGCGCGTTTAATGCTAATGATCTTGGTGGAAATTATTGCTTGAATTAGTGGACTGCACCCTCTGGGTCCAGCGGTGTTGTCAGTGACGAAATGCCAAAAAATATGAAAACCACAGAAATGAAAAGAGATTCTTACATGGCAAGCTGTGGTGTTCCCACTCTCCTTTCAGTGCACTGCCATGCATGCAACTTTTTCTCTGATCAGCTGATTTCCTCATTTTTCACTTCACACTCATGCCACTGACAATTGAATTACACTGTACTAGGTCTTGTAAAGATTGGAATTTCCTTGTTTTTGTTAAAATCCAAGTTCGGTGCCAGTCTGGTATATAGCATTCTCTTCGAAATCGTGGTGGCTATGTTTTTAGATCAGACGTGAGCCCTCCATGGAACAAGGGATCACGTCCATTCAGAAATGGATGCTAATCAACAGATCACGCCTTTCCTATGACGTTTAATTTGATAACATCTTCGCCATTATGCTGCTAGCTGACGCCACAAACCCTCAGTAACTTTGCTCGATTCCTTATGTTGATCCACAATTATACTTCATGAATCCTTCATTACTGAGGGCATGTTTAGGCACGTTACCTGAGTAAATGTCACCCGAATAATTATACGGTACTATTTTTAGTTTTATAGGAGACAATAATTATTCATCCAACTCCAACTGTAATGCATGGGAAACGCGGCTCTGCCCTGTCCAATTTGCCTCAAAACGCAGAAGCTAGGGTCCTCGGGTACGTTTTTTTCTGTTGCCGAATTCGGCCGCTGGATTGCAGACCAATAAATAAATTGCCATAGACATGAGTGATAACACTCTCACTCCAAGAAATCAGGGAAATACTCCCAGGTCTCTCAGCTGTTGAAGTCAGATTCAGATGAAAGCTCGTTTCCTCATCTTTCGTTTCCTATTTATTTTATAATGACTTTTGAAGATATATCTATCCAGAAATGATCACCAGCTAAATACACCTGTGAAGTCCATTGCCATTTTTAACATGTATGCGTGCCCGCACTGTGTTTTGGTAAAGTGCGCTCCATACAAGAGTTAATGGGCGTACATAAAAGAATAAAATTGGTTTTAGCATTAAATAAATGATATGCTACATGAAGTTAGTGATATTTAATTATATTTTATTTTAGATCATTTCAATTGGACCTCGTAACACCTATTTAATTCAGTGGATTTTTTCCATAAGTTGGTTACAGCTTACACCCTGACTTTTCAATACGTGATACCCCAAAGCTGACAATCAAAATCCCTAAGAACAATAAATTCATTTAAAATGAAATAATTTTCTTGTTTTGCCATCTCCCTCCCCAAAAAGAATGGTCCACAACCCCCATGATTTATTCACTTAAAAGTTGTTCGCATGCATCACTTTGAAAAGACACGATTTTTGCTCACTCCTTTATCCTTTGTGTCGATACGTGGTGCAGTCTCCTCATTGCTGAACTCAAAGCACGTTCATTTCATATTGACATTGCTCACGCGTTACAATTGCCTGCTTGCCGGGCATGAGGCATGGGGCCGTCTTGGAGACGGTAATGTCTCCTCGTTGTCCTGCCTCTTTGGTATTGTGAAGGGGGAAATTAGGGGTGTGGGAGGATGAGAATCGAAGAGGAATGAGCCGAGAGGGAAGCAGACGGAAGGGAGAGGGTGACCGTCTCTGGGCAGGATATTATCGATCAGAATTCCAGTAACATTCCTGCGCAACGGAAACAGCGTCAATATATCAACGTCAGAACTAATGCTGGAATCTTCAAGCCAGCTGCATCATGTGCGATTTCACCGTAACAAAAACACTTGTGTGTAACACCGAACCTGACCCGTCTCGAGTGCGATCACGTCAATTTTGTCATAAGAGCTAATAAAAGAAATCGGAGAAATCAGTTTCTGATGAACTGTCGCCTGTGGAATCAGTGCTCGATCAAAAAGAGGGCTTATGGAATCGGTATACTTAATTAAAAAAGCAAGTGTTCAGAGGGCTATTTTAGATCATTTTCGCACCCACACAAATTACGGGAGGGTATGTCTCTCGGTGTTCAATCCGTGTATCATAAGTATTCACACGTCCTGCTGAACAGCCTAGTTTCATTGTTAGAAAATACTGACATGATATTGCAAATGTTTATTTGTGTATAGTGACTTCACATCATGTCTTACTGCTGTCAGGGTCTGCTTTGATATCCAATCAATCTTCTTATTTATTTTTGACAATGATCGATACATGAATCAAAACAATTCAAAGTATTTAAACAAAATAAACATTGTGATAGAAAGTATTTTTGTGTTTGTAGCTTTATGTCTGGATGATCAGTCTCACTTAATATTGACACACTGAACCCATCTGTCTTTGTTTCCAAAGTCATACAACGAAAAAAAACAACGTATCGAGAGACGCAGTCACATCGGAGCTGTCGTGTTCGTTTTCGTCTGCAGGAAATCTCTATGGATATCCTAACAACAATAACGGAACTTGACAAGAGGCCCAGGAGATATTTGACATTATTTTGTTAGGAAAGCGGCTTCGCTTCATGATAACAAATTAAGACAATTCTTCAGGTGAAACGGCAGATTTGTCACTCTGTTTGACAACCTGCCTCCGAGCACATCCTCCTAGAAAGTGTATCCGTGAGACAAATTGCCGGTCGTGCTCTGGTGTGTGTTTTTTTCGCGGCCGTAGCCAAGACACCTTGCAGTCGCAGTGGTCAGATCGTCCCTGAGTCTCTCGCTCCGTTTAGAAGGGATACACTTCGAGAAAGAAAAAATAAAGGGAGCTGGCTCATTGCTCAGCAGAAACCGAAGTGTTTGTTGTGTCAACATCTGTAATTGCATCGCCCCGGCCACAGTTCACCTGTTTCTACACGGAGGATCGGAGCACACTCAGACGTCCCATAGACATGGAGACACACACAAATCCGGCAGATAAAAAAAAGTAGTGTGATGGTTTCACTCAATGTCCCGTTCAGAAGCAAATATTACCGTACATGCATTTAAAACCAGGCAAAACATTACTTTGGAGCGATCTCTTCCCAGTAATGACATCTTTCTGTGTTTGATGTTACATTTCATCTGGCGTCATTCTAATGGGAAGATCCCATGTCTAGCCTGTGTTGAGGCACTTTTGTTTCGTGAGTCAACAACATGAAGGATTTTGTCCACAGAAATTCTTCCAAATCATTACATAAGAACCACGTACGAAAACATCAGACTGAAATTAATCATACTTCTATTTCAGCTCGGGACGTTTTGCGATTGATGTTAGGAAAACAGATATTTGCCAAAACTTACTTCTATTTGAAGATGGTGATGGTAACTATGACTCCAGGTCAATTAATGTGTTTATTGTTAAGAAAACAAAAGATTCTTGCCCATAAAATCAGCATCTCACTCTGTGATCTTTGTAGATCGTGCCAGCACACTATTACAGAGGTTTCTGAAGTTTAGTTACGCTTTTACAAAGGTCCCCCAAAATTTCATTTCAGTTACCAAATTGTGAATAAGATCGCAGACCATTAACTAAACTGCCACACACAACAACGGTAAAATAATTCCCTCACGTATAAAAAAAGGAAATTACTCCCATTTCCGAAATGTGCATATATACATCATCCCATTCCCATTTCATTCAACGTTTGAGGGGTAAATAGGTAGCGTTTGGGGAAATTTCCGTCCAAAGATGACCATCCCAATAATAGTTACCGTACAGTAGTTCTGAAGCGTGTCACTATTTGGAAAAAAATGCCTTCATTCTATACTGAACAATTTTCCAGGCCCAGTAATGTCGGCAAAAATTCACAGAAATACAAGCTCGCAAACCCTCAGCCGTTCTTTGGGATTACAAACCCTGATGTTCATATCATGGGTCGCAGAATGCTATATCCACCTCGAGCAGAAGCATCCCCTCATTAACTGAAAAGAGCCGCGTTGGTCGGAAGTATTCATTTTGTTGGTAACGATGCGACTACAACGCTTCCGTTTCCTAGTCGTTCATGAACCAGCGATGCTCAATTATTCCCAAAGGAGCCTCCATTGCAAAGGAAATAGCGTCCTCTCTTGGTCCAGCTCAAGTCCCGTAAGCAGAGAATCTTGGTTTCGTTGGCATAGTTTCGGACATAATTTGCGACCAGAACGTAGCACAATGGCAAGCAGTGCAGTATAGGCTGTTGTGAAGACTGGCCAGCTCACTTTCCCTTCGTATCGAGTATCTCTAATGAAAGCGGGTCGCTGTTAACTCCCACAATGACAACAGAAACGTTCCGACCATCAGGATCACGAGTCGGCACGGGCGTAAATCCCGGGGTGAGGGCATAGAATTAAAAGCAGATTGTTAAGAATTTCTCAGACTGCCTACAACTAAACTGAGTTTAATATCATTCAGAAAGGGAGAGCAATTTTTCAAAAACCATAACTATACCATTCTGATGTAAGATCCTGGATGAATGCATTACATTATTACAGATATACTGTACATCTATATCTTGAACATCGCCCCCTTTTAGTGTCATAAGGTGTACCCCCCCCCCTTTCAAATTTCCATGGCCGGGGCAAGTCATCCCCCACAAATCCCCACCCCCCAATTTCCAGCACAAATTTACGCCGATAGGTCAACAGTTAGCTCCGACGTCAACCTTATTTCACGAGACCGCATTTCAAAAACCCACCCACGGTTTCATACATGACAGTAGACCGCCTCACCAGAACGTGACTTTACAAGAAAAAAAAACGGCTTCTTGTCCACTGATGGGATATAACTTGGCTGCTGGCCGGTGCAGCTGGAAAATCTGATTCGCTAGATTTATTCAAAAGTCTGTATTGATGAAGAGTGGGCGGAATGTTGATGCGATATTAGGTTTACGGTAGCGATTTAATCTTATTAACTCCAATTTTAACTTTGGGAGTTGATTGATGGGCTTAATTCCTTTAGCAGAAATGACGGGCAGTTTAAGTGAAACGTATTGACGTTTCAGGCTATTTACAAATCGCTGTTTGTTTGCTTAGCGTGCCACAAACCAAAAAGTCCACCATGCTGGGCACGTACGGATTCTTCGATTTTGCGGAGTCAGGATTCACCAATACATCATGAGGAATTTGGCATGAAATACCCACTTCATGAAAAAACTATAAATGGACGAAATGTGGATAGGTTATGAGAATTCAATTTAGAAAATAAAACGTTTATCACGTCTTATCAGGCAGTAGATCAGAATTCTAACAGACCCAGAAGAAGTTACAGACAACAAGAGGCCAGCCCCCCCCCAAATGTGATTACAGGGCTTGAATAGTGTATCATGGCATTATGAGTCTGGCCCCTTCCTATCTGACAGAAATGGCTTCACATCATTCATGTAGTTGCAACTTTCCTTGAGGGGGGCCAAACGTGAGCTGGGAACAAAATCAAATGGGGAAGCCCCCCCCCTCCTCCTTGATCTGCCGCTAGACGGACTCCCTAATCATATAGATCTGAAAACTTTATGGAACCGATTTAATTTTCCTTTCAACACTATTTCGCTGTCATATTTTTTGTTCCTTATTACGTCGACGTCAAACCTTCATTCAGATTTATGAGTCCTCTGTCTTTTCTCGCTTCTTTCGCGACGTCAGTGTTCGAATTTGTTTTTGTCTTTGACCCAAAGCCTTTGCAGGGAAAGGACATGCAGTTATCAAGATCGTTTAGACCTAGGAATATGCACTGCACGCAGGGCGGTGACGGTTTCAGACATGCAAAATTTTATCCGTCGCTCTACGTTCTCGCTCAGCACCACGAAATTCCTCGTGCAGGTTGTCACTCCCCGGATGGGACCTCGTGCGGAGACCAAAGCCGTTGGTTGGTCTGAGTCAGACATGTGACCGCTGGCGCTCGCTGCGATGATGAGATTACGCGCTGATGACAATAGAGAAGCACATCACTGCTGTTGCCAGTCTAATGTCTCTTCCAACTTCACTTCAGTAGAGTGTTACATGCCACCCGCACAGCAGAGGTGTGTGGGACCATATTGCAAATCACTTGCGTGTGTTCACCTCATCCTATGACGTCGACGGCTGTCGGTGGTAGGCCTACCATAATCGGTGCTCGATATTTTCAGCCCCTGGTTTAGTTTGCGTGTAGGCTTCATTCTGCGAGCACATCGTTGGAATCAGTTTACTTGTAAAGCGTGCTTTGGGAGTGAGGAAATGACTCCATCAGCAGCACAAAACTGAAAAATAGGCAGTTGATTTATTTCTAGGTAACTGAGCAGATTATGGAAGAGATCGAACAGTACCGGAACCCAAGTTCTACCTAAACTTAGCGATTTGTCTGCGACGATCACGAGCAGAGTCGATTTTATCAAAAGACGAGATGCAATGCGGAGAGTTAGCGCCTTAAGGCTCCAGGGTAGGGCGAAATGAAGTCGCACAGGGAGAATAACTGAGAGGATGTTTGTCTCAAGTTAGATTCGACAAAGCTGTGCATGGACATCTCAGTATGTGTACTACATCCACTTCAACCCTTCATCGCTCAACGCTGCCATTGGCGTCACTCTAGCTCTGCTGGGTATGGGAGCTGCACTGTCCTAAGTGATCGGTTGACGCGGTGGTCTCCGTTTCGATTATAAGCCGGAGTCTGGATGGGGATTCTTTTTTGAAACGATTTTGACAGACTGCTGCAGATGTAGATGACCATTCTACATTGCGTAGCAGTTCACTGGCATAACTCTCGAGGTCTCCTGATTCTTCACAATTGCCCTGTCCTTTGTCATAACAACAGTTCGGACGGAATTAAGGTGGCACAATCTTGCCCAATAGCCGCGATTGCAATCTGGAACCGTCAAACGTTCGTTAGCGTTAGCGGCGAGCTTCAATGATGCAAGACGTATTTCCTTTGACGGGTTTGCGATAAGCATTTCTTCACAATCAAGGTAACGCTGGTCTCAAGTTGAGTATTCTAATCATCCGGAGAGACATAATTTTATTTCAACCTCGGGGTTCTGTCATATGGTCCTTTCTCCATCACTTTTTCTTGTCTTTCATTAAGCTCAGAAATTGGCGCAGATGGCTCATCGCACTTTTTAAACATACTGAACCTGTGGACGCAAACGGGGAAGAATGTCTACTGCAAGTGATGAGACGATGAGTCTCGTGGGAATCGTCAACATCTCCACCGGAGATGGACGGAATGACGAAAACGGATCCTTGGGGACCGGACCAGGGGATGGAGAGAATGAAGACCCGGTCAGCACCGTCAAGGTCATCATTACGGTCCTGTTCACGCTGGTGTTTATGGTAGGCGTGCTGGGTAATGTCTTCGTCATTGTGGCCGCCACGGGCCGACTCCGGGGCCTCCAGAAGTCAATGAGGGTCTTCATCCTAAACCTCAGCGTGGCCGACCTGCTGTACCTGCTCATCTGCCTCCCATTCCAGGCTACCATTATCACCCTACCGTCTTGGATCTTCGGCGGCTTCATGTGCAAGATGGTGCAGTTCCTGACCTACGTCTCTATGTGCGCCAGCATCTTCACCCTGGTGGCCATGTCTATGGATCGCTACTTCGCTGTGGCCTATCCGCTCAAGTTCTTCGGCCTGCGCACCTTGCGCAACTCCATCTTCATCATCGTCTCCATCTGGGTTATAGCTTTGGGTTGTTCGGCACCGTTCCTCCGTGTGTTCCTGATACTCAAGGCCGAGGACGAATCTGGGCTTCTCGTGTCTTACTGTGTCGAGGGTGGTTGGGACAACCGTACGCAGCGGAAGCGCTACTACGCCTTCCTCTTCGCTGCCTGCTACATGGTACCCCTGCTACTGATGGTCCTGTCATACGTGCTCATCCTAAGAACCTTGTGGCGCACCTTCAAGCCCAACAGCGACACCGACTCCTCGTCCAACAAGGCCAAGAAGAAAGTCACACTGATCGTCAGCGTAGTGGTGCTGGCTTTCGGCATCTGCTGGTTGCCGCACCACGTGCTATACATGTGGATTAACTTCGGCAAGTTCCCGCTGACAGACGGCACGCTGGCTCTCAAGATGATGGCGGTCACCCTGTCCAGCCTCAATTCCAGCCTCAACCCCATCATCTATTCCATCATGTCTGAGAATTTCCGGCAAGCTTTGAAGAGATGCTTCTGGCGATGCACCAGCACACGGGAACGTACAAAGGTGGTGCCGCATCATTATCGGTTAAAGCTACTCCGATCAAAAAGATCGTTTCAGGTTTGAAAAACCTATCGAAGGTAAAATCTTCAGCTCTATTGTATATAACATTATTCTGATATCATTAGTTGACATTGAAACAATTAATGCCCAATCAAATAATGTATAAAAGAAAAACAAATCCGAAAATTACGACTGCTTGTCTTGAAATCACTGATCACTGGCATCATTTACTGCCAAACAAAGGCCACAAATCATCTTCTGGAAATTTGCCTTAAAGGGCTGACTTAAAGTAATGGCAATCGCTGTTGACTGTTCATTGAATTCGACACAGAAAATGCAGCGGGCTTTATTGCATTATCATGCACCAAAGTAGGAGTCAATTATTGAAAATTATCAGTGGCTTATATATCCCCTACCCACTCAAAAAGTGGATATAGGATATATACCCCACATCCTGCGCGGGATAATTTTACACCCATGAATTTATTATTTAGCACAAGTAAATGACGGTGCATGCACCGTCATTTACTCCTCCTCAAAGCAACACATTGATGTACCTGACATATTTCCTCTTTCCGCAGTTTTACAGCACAACTTCTGATAGCTGAATCCCACAACTGAATCGGGCAAAAAGAATGTTATAGAATGACAAGTATAATTGACCGATTATGCATGGTAACCTATGTACAAAATATATACCAGGCACCAGGTAAAATCGACCAGTGGTTAATTAATTAACAAGTTGTCGCTGATTGTACGTGCCCCTGGTTTTCAAAATGGAAAGATTGTGTGTGTTTTTTTTAAATACTGATCTTCACCGCAAGCACCACACGAAGTAAACTTACTTTTTCTTGCGTATCCTATGGCTAAACGTCAATCTGGAGGACATAATCGTTGGATAATCTTAGACGTCACGTGGATCCATTTAAATATTAACCACGTGACCACAAGTAATATGCGGCATTACGGTGATCATGCACATTGTTGAAGAGACGCTTCTTTATACATTAATTGTCTATCTGTGCTATCTCCAACTGTGGTTTTTTTCGTCCGTCGGTTTGAAGCTGAAAATGTCGATAGCAAGCGTCAGTCAGTACAGCGTAAATAAACGCGTCACTCAACGGCACAAACCCGCCTTTTGGATCAACAAGAAACTGTCGCATTCACCAAATGTTTCAGTTTTCACTATGGCTTTCCGACTGCGCTGAATGGGGCGCTTGTCATCATCTTCCTGACTGGCCGTAAGCAATTTTCAATATTTCCAAATCTTGCTCGAGTTAATGGAGAAAAAACAAACAACCCTTACCCATCGCTTTGGGGTTGGATGTGCAAGTATTCCGCAGCAGAGCCTTGAAAGGTTTTCCAAGGTCTTCGCTGTCTATCTATCTATCGAAAGAAAACTAATGGAAGTCCAGAAATGTAAAGAACCGGAGACGTAAGACTGGAAAAATAATATGATTACTAAATTGTTTTGGACTGTTTCCTTGAAATGAACAAGTAATTATGCACCTGAATATACCAACGGTGAATTAGTTTAATAGTACGCTACAGCATGGATGTCAGTTCAAAACGGATATATTTCTTCGGGATTTAGGGGAAATAGTTTAAGAAATCGTATTCGTTGAGGTTATGCAAATTAATCGATGAAATGACTGAAATGCTTGTCACTGTTGAAGTCGAGATCATCACGAGACCCAAACATACAACTACAATAATTGCAATACTGGGTTATATTGCATGTCATCTAGTCCTGATTTGAAAGGAGTGATTGTGACATTTTTCCTTTCAAAAAAATTGTGGAATTATGGGTATTGCCCATCGAGTGGCTATGTGCTTTTAAAAGTCATCCTGCTTTGAAGCTTGTGAATTTGATGTATTTTTTTATGAGGTATGAGGTATAATTAAGAGTGTGGGTGTGACATCCCTGACATTTTCGGCTCACCTTCGTGGCTGGTGGTGCATACCCTCTGTTATGACAGGTGCATTAATAAACTGATCTACGGTCCAAGTTAATGCTTCTTGGCAGGTAGTATAACCGGCGCAGAAGGTCAAATCGCGCCTATTATCATCTCAAAGAGTCTCGAGCTCAAGGCCAGCTACTTCTGTAAGGGGCACCCTCTGGCATTTTGCCGTTTTTTCCTGATCAACCTCTTGTATGATGCTTTATGGTGACTCTCGCCTAAATGCCCTCTTGGATTGCTGTACATTAGGCCAAAAAGTGTCCGGTTTCTGGTCAGCGAGCGCGTCGCAGTTTACCTGTGCTTTGGCAAAATAAAAAAGTTTTTTATTTGGTATAAACGATGTCCAGAAGCTGCCAAACGGAAAATTTTGACCATTTTTAGTTTTGGATGGGGTTCGGTTGAGTAATATGTGCAGTAGAGGAGTCCCATTTATTTAGCTGGGTGCTCATTTATTTAGCCGGGTGCTCTTTTTCAGATGACGACGTTACTGAATTATAAATCTACATCTGAGAACCACCAGACGAACGAGGTGGTCTTATGTCCTGTGTACATGTACAAGTTGAAAATGCTTTTAAACAGTTAAAGTTCAGGGGCGAGAATTGCGTGCACATGCAGTCGCCGCGATGGACATCACGCGTCATCGTGCATCATTTCCAGAAAAAAGAGAAGGGAAAAAAAAAACCACGTCGCCGCACCACTTTTGGAGCCAAGCTCTGACCAGAAACCGAAGCTTTTTTTGGCCTTATGCTCTTATTTCCGCTCGTACTTAACCCTGCATTGTTGATTTGAATGTTACGACGCAGCGGCTAAGAACCAAACGAATTACTGCAATATGTACTCTAACGAAAATGTACTGTATAATTTTAAGATCTTGATATCATCTGGTTATCTGGTGAATACTGTATGGTTTAATTAATACCAACTTTGTTCTGAGTTGGCTGAAGAATTCATTCGTTATAGAGGCGCATTATGCGCTGTAGACAGATCAGAAATACCGACATATGGGCCATCAATCAATATCAAAAATCACTGCTCGTAATTCTGGCTGGTAACACCCGTGACGCTTTCGCTTAACACATTTGCAAAGCACCTTTCAGGAAATGAACCCCAGATGTACATTTGAAAAAGGAGGGTGTAAGATCTGCGCCTTGTTCCTCCACCTACTAAAACTTAAATTAACGGATCTACCGTGGCTACGGATTTTGAGCACCGAAACGTTCTCGGGTGACTACTGAATGGACACACGCACTGCTCATCCAGGGAGCTGTAATTTGCAAACAATTCGAGTGAAAATGCAATTATGTTTTGTCCAACCGCACGATCTATTAATACGCAGCCATCACAAGCCAGTGAGTGCATAATGTCTATGGTTTGGAAACATATTTGATAATTTCGCAGTGCTTGTAGAAATATCCGTGCTCTTAAACACGGTTGTGATGCTATTACGGAGCAGATAATGGCCAAAATATATGTTCATAAAATTAGTCCTTAAATAAATGTCGGGCACCAGTGAAAAGAGCTGTATTAGGTACAATACTCTGCAACATACAAGATAATTTTTAGATCGTCAGGACTTTGTATTGTTTTCCAACGCTAATAATACAATATAAGAAGTAGCTTACAATGTCCAAATAAACTTCTTATAAAGGTACTTCTTTTCGGTACATTATCTATTAAAGCGTATTTGACGTGCATGCTATTATTCGAGAAGAGTACATTTATATTAATCCGTGAATGTTATTTTACTTATGCAGTTGCAAATGTACAGCTGCCATTCGAATTGAAACATCTTCCGTTTAAACTTTGGTCGGAATTCATTCAACATAGGCCCTACCAAAATTTATGGAAGATGTTGAGACGTGGGTAAAAATCGCTCTCAGAACGGCCACATGCTCGCATACCGGACATGCTGTACCAACACAGGTGCTACGTCATGATTGAACAGGGATGCGAAGTGGATGTCCAGTGGCAAATCACTTAAGACGGGATCACACGGAATGGTGGGGTGCTTTATTTCACCTCCAAAGCCTGCCACATTCGCGAAATAACAACCATGTGACAACCAGCGCCCAGTGTTTGCGATTAAATTGGACAGAAATCAACTTTTACCCGCACAGATTGCAAACTGAATGAATTTATCGTACCGACTCGCCGTGAGCCCATTTGGAAAACCTGTGGCAAACCTAGTTACAGTGTTTTAGAACACTAATTTTTTTTTTCCTTTTTATTCCCAGAAATGGTATTTAAAGTTGAGAGTATTCATCTGATGAAAGAAAATTATGATAACACTACAATGGTACGCGACCATATCAGAATCAAAAACACTCAGAAAGCGTTCGAAAGAAAGATGAGGTTAGAATATTGTGAATAATTGGCCGTGTAAACGACGACGAGGAACTGAAGTTGGAGGCTGAAGGAGACTGATATCAAATCAGATCAGTTAGACCAGGTCTGTGGGATCGATTTATTGAAGCACGTGTGATGAGAATTTATACTGGAACGGAATAAATCAGATTAAGTCCTA
Organism: Acanthaster planci; assembly: GCF_054643075.1. Classification (NCBI taxonomy): domain Eukaryota; kingdom Metazoa; phylum Echinodermata; class Asteroidea; order Valvatida; family Acanthasteridae; genus Acanthaster; species Acanthaster planci. The sequence goes on from NC_141783.1 coordinate 12,078,678, forward strand.
TCCAAATGAGAATTTTGAAGGATTACATTGCTCGGTGAGAAGAGAGACTGTGTGCCGGGGAAGAAAGAAATTTTAATTTGCTTGCCCTTGACAGCTGGAGACCAAGTAGAGAAGGGGTGATCGAGAAAACACAAGACAAAGAAAGCCATGGATGGAGAACGGAGACACCGTGCGAGATGTGCTAATCACAGATGAGCAAGATGATGAGGGTGAGTGTCCGGGTCTGTTGGGCTTCGGGAAATTGTCTCGACATATCAATCGCTACACCAGGTGGCGTTGTGTTCCGGAATGCATACGCACTTTCACACCATTCCTCTGTCCGCCAGCGAACAGATAAAGGAAGAAATAAATGTCATAAATCGAGGTGAGGAAAAAAGTGCATTGCGTCTGGCAAGGCGCTCCATGCCTCAGTCTGTGCTGTATAAAAACGACAAAATTAGGTTATCCCCTCACTGAATTACGCAGCAATGCACAGTTGGATGTGTCTTGGGGACCGCGCGTGAAAAGTGGATGGGAGGACGGTTATAAGTGAACACGCACGAAAAGTGCACAATGTGTGGTATGGATGATTACCGGAACAACTGATGGGAAAAAGGAGGGTGTGGTGGAGAGGGAGTGAAAGAAAACGATGAGAGATTTTGAGGGGAAAATGGTGCAGAGGCCTGAAGGGCGAGGAATCGTGGTGTAATTGATAACCATTTACTAGGGTCTGTTGGAAATGAACCTTTCAGAGATGTGATGTTTTATTGTAATTTATGAGATTTGTTGCTCTGACTGCCATTTTGTATTCCATGTCTGCATTTCGAATACACAGACGGAGTGTCCAATACCTACCGACTCTCCATTCACACTAGCATCTCAAATGATGGTAAATTTTCCCTCTTTTTTCATTACCATGTGGAAAAAATCATTAATTTTTTGTAAAGGTGTCTCTTTTCTCCTAATATCGAATTGGTCAGACAGATGAGGAGCTGTGATTTTCACTTTGTGTCTTGTTATTTTTTGTCTTATTAATGGTTAATGTGTACATTTAATACTCTCCTTTTTGTAATGATAACTATTATCAGATTTGATTGTTTCATGTCTTGACGTAATCGAATCTATTCAGTGGGCCTACTGGCTGGTTTTCACAAGCGTGCTAGAAGCAATCTTGATGGATAGACCTATTAAATCTGGAACGCAAACCCCAAAGGTGATGAACGACGGATGTTTCTTCGCGTCTTAGAGATGCCCAAACTAGGATTCTTTAAGCAAGCCCAGGTCTCCCTTTCTCTCTCCCCCCCCCCAGCCCTTATGGGAGTGCAGTTTAGATGAACTCTTAGCGAGGGACAATTTGTGAGCGATGCGGGAATAATTTGTCCCGGGCCGCCTGGCCATTCCGCGCGCTGTTGGGTGTTGATGACGACTCCAGCGTGACGCTCATAATAATTATGCGGCAAACGTGCCCACTGACGCGCCGCTGTGCTTTCATTTTTCAAGAAGTTCGTCTACAAATAATTTGTTTCAGTCCGAGAAAACCGTTGCAGAAATCAAGCCTTCAAAACAAAATAGACAGATTACATCAAGACATGGAATGCTCCGTCCGTGAGTAAACTTAGATGGAGGACAATGATACTGAGCTTGAAGAAACCGGTAAAGGTCCTGTTGTGGGTACAAAGCTCGAGTCTTGAAGTATGGTACCGATATTGCCCAAGCACTTACAGTGTGGCTTAAAAGTGAAGTCCCCACATGAATACGGGAAGCAATTCAAGTATCTTGGTATACCGTTAGTCCAATTCAACTCACGAAATGCAATGTTTGCTCTTGAAACATGTAGGCTGTTTGAGTTTGAATAGGCTTCCCAAATCTACCTGGAAAAGTTCGACTCCTGGAGCTTTCAAAGGTTGCTCAAGGAAAACTGATTTTTAGAGGTAATACGAGTTTGTAGCTCTGTTTTCATTCCCAAATACTGTTTTGAACTTTCGGTATATACGAGGGAACATCGATAGTTTTTACTCTGGGGTACTGAAGAGAATGTTGTGGGTGGGACCCGCCCCACCCAACCCTAGTGGAAAGCCTTGAGTGGATCTGAACGAAAGATTGAATGGTATCTTATTTGGGATGAAAACATGACCTTTACTCAACAATCACAAAAGATTCTTCAAGGAATATTGTAAGATGTAAATAAAATGTATTTTATCGCTCCATATACTTAAACATATATTAACGAATGTATATTAGACCTCAGTGTAAAATATGAAATATATTTATTCGTGAGACTTGTTCACATAAAATGTGCATGTAAGTAATAAGTTGTATAAAAGAAATGGATTGAATGATGGAAAAACGTGGAAACTCGTTATTTTTTCGAAGGGTCACAGAAACATGCAGGCTGCAAAATTCAAACGCAGTCACCGAAAAGGTATTGTCTCTCTCTGCGACGCCTTTATTTAGAATATGTTTTTATTCGTGTTGTGTCATTTACTGATGAGTAGCTTCGTGTCCACTCAGCCTTATTTTCGGTGTCCCGTCCGGAGACTTTACTCTTATTTCAGGGTGAATCCACGGCGCCTGCGTGTCCCTCCCCAATCGCTTCTCTAAGCTCATTCAGGAGGAAGCGACTTTCACATATACCCTTGCCAGACGGATGCCAGAGATACATTTCCTTAGAATTTTGCACGTGTCTATGAGCCCCGAGCGGGACCAAGAGAGGGCGCAATTTTCAAAACAACAGCGGTTCCTTTGGTGGGAACTGCACTTCACTGGTTCACCGTTAGTATGAAACGCACGTGTAACGGTCACGTTGCCACCAAGAAAATGAAAACTCCTCCCCATTAACATGGCTTTTTTCAACCGATAGGGGGTGCTAATGCTGAAAGCGGATAAACTACTTTTTTTGACAACTTAGTAAGGTCATGTACATCGCTCATCTTCAGTGTCACTAGTTTGAAACTTTCTACTTTTTGTTCTATTTTGAGTTTTAAAACATGACCAAGTTTGACAGGATGAACGAGAAGCTAGTTGCATAAATTTGTGCCAGGGGAAGGGGGATTGGGCAGTTATTTGAAAAGCGAGGGATGCCTACACCAAATGACACTAGGGGGCGCTGTTTATGATACAGATGTACATCTTTACTAGGTACACTTTCACCCCTGAACATTACACAAAATTGCATACATATAGGTTTCTGCACTATTTGCCAGTTTTCTCACCACGAAAGGGGGGGATTTAATAACCCTTCCCTGGTCAAAAAGTAGAGGAATATAATGGGAGAAGCAAATAAACTTGAGGCTATCACAAGTATCAGGATAATCCACTGCATAACAAAGATGAAGTCGCATTCATGTCCTTTTACTTCGAGACGCACTGCAAAAAAAAAGGGTTCAAGTGGTATGCAAAATCTACCACAAACACTTTTCTTTAAGTCGATTACAGTTGTACACTCACTTTAAAGTTCGGTAGGCTCTTACCTTCAGCCGTTCTGAATTTGATTGAAAGTGCTTCTGGAACGAGGCTATACTGCATCCAGGAGGGCTGCACTTTAACCTTGCTTCTGTCTGCGTGTGACAGGCAAAAGCAAAGTCAGCTACGCACGTCCATAATAAAAAAAAAATTATCCATTTGACAGATTGATACCAGTAAGCGTGCCAACAAAGACAGGTTTTTATTTGCTGTTAACTTGACCTGCGGCGAGACCATCTCTTTCTTCACAACCCACTCCACGATTGGTGTAAGGGATTCCTTCAAAAATCACAGTAACAAATGCGTCGTTTCATCGTCACTTTAAGCAGCCTTCAGAACATCCTCATTTTACAAGGATTTTGAGTTGATGAAAAACAGATGCAGGGGATCGCTTTCCGAAAATAATGAACAATGCAGGAGGAGTCGTCTCTTAAAAACCAATCACTCTCTAATCTGTTATCGCGTCGCCCCAAACGATACTGGGGATTGATATTCGAAGCCACATGCAACCGTTGCCACTGCCGCTTAATCTGGAAGCTCTTTCCAAGCGTATGCAGTTTCATCGGGATATCAATTTCACCACCTCAAAAGGCTGCTTGTGATATCGCATCATCCACCTGCTCGGAATTCCACAACACTCCAATACTCTCCCGCCACCAAAGAGATCGGGTTGAGGACGGTTAAATAAAGGCAGGGCGGCTCCGCAGAGTAAAGCCTTGCTCACCTACATACCGGTTTACTCGAAAATGGCAGGAGTCGAGCATCGTCAAGACATGCTGGAGTCGGCGTTCGGAAGAAAAGGTGGTTGCTTTGTTGAGTTTAATAGGCCCACCTTAGGAACAGACTGAAAATATACGGTCAGGGTTACCAGCAAGAAATCATGAAAACGCTTTAACGATTTGGAATTTTCAATTAACCATGTTCAGTGGCATATCCAGAAGGGTGGGGCAAAATGAATTTTTTTAAACCAAAAACGGCCGTCCTTTTACTTTTATACGTGAAAGAATCTTTCCAGCACCACCTAACCCTTCAAATAAAGGCGGTAAAGTACCGTTTCAAGGAAAACTAGCTCTTCCAAATCCTTGACAAATTGTCAGCATGTCAGGGAGCAACTCGATCCCTTGCCCCGTGCCTTGCAGACTGGATACGTCACTGATTCTTTTGACTTTACGGGTTCTTTAACTTTTTTTCCTTTACTTTGATTTCGTCTGAAACTCTGCATATTATCGATGTAATTCCTTCCAGCTCGAGATTAACAAATGGCTTGCGATCGCTCCCGGTGAATACGTGTCCTTATGAGACTTGAAGACAAAGAAAATAAAGATAAACGTGAGATATTACTCGACTCTCTAGAGACAAAAGATAGCTCAAACAGAGTGAAAGCCACTCTTAAAAGAGTGAAAATCTGGTTTTTACTCTTTTGAAATCGTTTTTAAAAGGGACTCCCTCTTTTTGAGAGTGACTTTTCTTACTTTTTTGCATTTAAAGAGAAATGTTCGCAGCTACATTTAGCCACAGTATTTGAAAAATTATTCTTACACTGAACAAATTCCCCCTTTATGAGGCATTTTATTCAGCGAATATTTTTCCCGTTGAGACGAAGTCACGTCTCGCCTTGTTTTTTCGATCATAGGCATCGCTACACAAAATGTGTACTTTCAATTTTTCCTGATCATGAGCTCCGTTTGACAACTGCTGGTCAGACTGGACAGATTATGAACAACTCTCCGTACTCAAGTCTACAGAACCAAATCTCACAAAGAAATCTTTGAGGTAAGTCATTCAAATGAGACTAGTAAGCCGCTTGAACGAGAGTGTAAGCTGTTCGAACAGTACACTTCCATAAGTCATACCAATACTAAGAACTAATTTTGGATGAATAAATTTCAAGATGGAAATCCAGGAGTATGGGCCGGCAGGGGCGTAGCGACCGGGGGTGTGGGGGTGCAGCAGCCCCCTCCCAATAATTAATTCCAGTCGGCAAAAGAATAAAAAAGTACATAAATGTATGTATAAAAGCATGACACCTAGCGTACCATGGATCACTTTGAGAAGTTTATACACCACACGAGGCTGGTGAACAGGTTACAAGTCAGCAAATTGACTCTGGCGCCCTCCAAGGGAATACAATTTATATTTGAAGTAGTTCAGGTTACAGATATAGGCCCAGGCGCTAAGATGGAGCATTAACCCTAACAGTCCTCAATCCCTCACCTGTTGGAGGACTGAGGATTGTTAGGGTTAATGTAGCAGGGGAGGGAGGAGGCACAACTGCACCTCCCCTCGTGGAACCCCCCCCCGCAGACAAGCTAGCCTGGCTACGCCACTGAGATAGGGGAAACCCACGTCCATGACAAGTATTGGCTGGGTTTACTTTTTCCGTATTATTTTGCCGGAGTAGCCCAGCAAAATAGTTTTTAAGGAACTGCTTGCCCTGAGGGCCCTCGAAGATGATCAGGATACTGTAGCTAACCTTAATCGAAAAACTGCAAAGAATTGCCAATGACCAGTGTGACTTATCCACTTTTTACTCGTCGATTTCCAACTCTGTCAAATCGGTAGCGATGTTTACACCATCTCACCTGCTCCGCCAGAGGGGAAAAAGCTCGCCAAACTTGTCGCAGACAACATGAAGGACCGATACAGGTGCCACGTAACTCGTTTGTAATTTGCCGCGAGATAAAAAAAAAAGAAATAGGCAAGATACCAGAATTGAATCATGTTGATTCCGTTGGAAACAGTTCAAGCCTCGATCGAGACCAGAAACTCCTGCAAATTAAATTTTCACCGCGTAAGAAACTGAAGTGATGGAATCATTCCTTTAAGTATTAGGGATAAGGAAAACAGGCACGGTGCAATTTCCTTTTGATAAGGATGCCGTCGTGTTTAATAGGCCCTTTCATTCTAGTTTTATTTTCTAGGTGCACGAAGGCTGGTCTGTTATTTGCCGTATAGCCGTAGGCAAGAACGTGCATAATGTCTACTGAGCTCTTGCAAACGTACGGCCAATTTGGCCATTATCCACACAGCACGACATGCCGCGACAACGCAGAGAGAAAAACATGCTAGGACATGCGTCAAAACTGCGTAACTCTCGTAACTTTGAACGAGTGATAAGCCAAGCCGTACTCTTTGCTGTGTGGCATTAGGAGAAATAAAACAGCCAATAAACAGATTTTACGATCAAAATTTAAACAAGCCTTTGGCAAGATCAGCTGAAGTATTCCACGAACCTTTCTGTAACAGTCACTCATGTGCAGAATTGATTTCAAACCTAGACGTTCGCCAGATACCTGCAGATGACATCCTGGGTATCCCGTACCAAAAAAAATGTCAAAAAATTCGCCCAAAGGAGGATTCGCATCAGGGCAGCGTTCCTTTCTTCAAACCAAAGTAAGAAAAAAAAACAGGAATGCTTTTTCTGTGTTGATACGTTATACCACTGTTTACCGTTACTGCATGCGGTAACGGTGTATGTACACAACGGTGAACCGTATAGATGTTCCCTTTGTCGAGGCCAACTCTTCAATCAGATCGGTCAATTTCTGGCAAAAATCCTGCTCGCACGGGTCTCTCAAGCGTAAAATACACCTGCCCCTTATCAAGGCAATTCTCTACAAAATTTTCACGCGTATTTGGAGATGTCGGCGGAATCGGGCTGGTGTTTTTTCCGCACGCATTCTTCACCAATTTCAAAAAAAGATAACGTCTCAAGAGGAGTCAGTCTATTTATTCGTGTTCTTTCATTACCATGAGGTAGAGGCTAGCCGATGATAAAATCTTTGGAAGTGGATTTTTTTCTCTCCTGTATGGCAAGGACAGCAACTCACGGGTCTAAATGTTTTCTTTTTTTAAACTCCTTTTTTTTTAATCTCAGCTTCTCGGTAAGTTCAGATTTTTTTTTAACTGTCCAACATTGCATTGCAGAAGGATATTTTTTGTTTTTCAACCAACTGTTAACGTTTTTCTAATCTGATAATGTTGGATGAGCAATTTGTATTTGCATGCGGGATTTCATAAGTCGTGTGGCTCATTTCTCGATAATTCTCTAGCACACTGTTGGACATTTCAGTGCATGGGGTGGCTAAGGAAAACTAGGCCAAAATCGCTGAGGGGCCCGTAATAAGGGCACGTTTGCATTCAAGTCTGCTGGCAGCATGATGACAGGGGACGCAGCACGCGCCCCCTGCGTCACCCGAAGACGATTTAGGCTTCTGACCAACACCAAGGAAACAATGACGCAGAATCGCGACTGAACAACCGGACAGGCTTGAGCATAAATTGAAAAGGACCAACAATATCAAGTTGCCAGTCCTCCATCAAAATAGGTCTCCCCTCCATAAAAAGGAACGGTTGATGAGCGAGGACTTAAATATGGACCAAATAATACACACACAGAAATAATTGCGACCAGATTTTTTTCCAAGGCGCGACAACACTTACTTTCGTTTTGTTGTCTCGCATATAAAATTGGCCTTCTAAAAAGAATTTGTGCCGGTTTTAATTTCTGTTTTTATCCTCTTTAATTTTCATTCATTCATTTTTAAAGCTGAGTTTGTTCATTTCGCATAGCTGCTTACCTTATGCACGAAAACATCTGCATAAAGTGGAGTATACTTTGTAGTCGTTATATTTTATAAAACGCGATTTCCTTTCAAGAGGTCGATCAACAACGAACGATTCTAACGCTTTCCAAACTTTTCATCAAAACTGACTTTTTATAATGACCAGTCACGCATACATGAAGACGTTATATAGGTGTGTTTTTTTAAAGTTCATATTTGCAAAATCCTTTTCCTGCTTTCCGGACTTCAACAAGTGAAATGCAAAAAAAAAATTAATCTGATTTTGCAGTGTCATTTCTTACTACACTTTGAAATCCAGAAAAAACTTTGTTCTGAGGATACGAAGCGTATCTATTTTCAGTCTTTAAAATGCATGGTTTTACTTATCTCTGTCAAACTGCAAAATTTGATAGTTTCTACAATTTTAATGCATCTTCCAATGATTACTTTACACACGTTGAAGTATGAAAACTCGAAATATTTTGTCGTGTTGGGCGTAAGGCGCCTTTCCATATGCGCGTCAACACTTGCCTCAAACGTTTCGTATCCGTCAAAATCACTCCCAAGGCGATTTTGACGGCCAAACGCAACGTAGGCTACACGTGTGTGATTTGAATGGAGTCTACATGTATTTGTGTGTCCGTGGAAGTGAAACCCACGAACGCATCGTGTACGCAACGCACCCCAAAAACGTACATAATATATAGAAAGGCGCCTTGATATGTCTTCGATAATTATTAGAAAGTTTGGAAGGATTTAGAACAGTCAGTCACACACGCTGATATGAGACCACAAAATAGAGAAGCACTGTTCATAAATGGACCATAAACAAAAGATTAATCTAACCATGAAGGGCAGCAAACAGCGTAGGTTTAAGTTCTTAAGGAGGCTAAGATTATCGGCAAGTCATGGGAACTGGTGCAGAAAGTGACGCGCGGCGTTTTAAGACAGCCACTTCTCTCAGCACGGAAAGACTGCTGATCCGCCGGTGAGAAAAATCAAGCTGGGGAGATCTTTTCACCTCACCCTTTGCGATCTGTCTGGCGTGTCTCTCCTGATCTGTAAAGTATGGGGCGATTAAGCGTTCAAACGGGTGACAAATACGAAGGGACGAAGAGTACAGATGCACCTGTCACGAGCTCCGTTCCATTAGATCAATCACTTACAGTCTCACGATGAACAGGGGACAAATAATACGAGATGCTGAATTGAACCTAATGTAAGTTTTTCTCTGTTTTCTTCAGGAAAAGAGGACAAGTTCGGGCGCCATTTCCTCTCCTCTCAGACCTTCTGCCCCGGGCAAAGTGCTACCTAAAAAGCCCAGCAAGAGAAATAAAGTATCTCGAGTGAAAGCTGCATACTAAACACCTTTAAACAGAAGATACAGACAGCATCAACAATTGAACAAGCCAGCAGCCCTGCGCAATTAGCTTGTCGATAAGTGCATGATGAAATAACAGGTGTCATCTTTACGCTGCTGCGTACGCTGCATGCTCAATATCTGTTACTCTGGAAATTCTACTCCATGAGTTTGTACTGGGACTGAGAGAGTCTACTTCATGACCAAAAGTTCATGACGGAGTTTAAGTCAGAAGCGAAACCATTATCCCAACCTCTACCCATTCAATAAAAACAGAATGTAACTAATACCAGTATCTTTCTGTCCCCATTTAGTAATCGAAAGCTGGACTAAATAAAATTAATTTCTAAATACTTTGTGCGATTTTGTATCAAATGGTTAATATTAGTCCAAAGTTATAGCCTTGTCTCAAACAGCATGTTTTGCTTCACTGAGTTATTCAGTTTCGAGGGAAATAGTGGGTTTGCGACATTATGTACACTGTTAGGCCTAAGCAGTTGAATACAATCTTGCTATCAGTTTGTAAATAATGTTTTAGAAGGTAAACATGGCCTATCTAATTGCTAAACATCAATGTCCAATAGCTAAACACTCTCCATTCACGTTTTGAATACGTTCAGTATTTGAATTTAGCCAAAAGCTGAATTGCGATCAAATTGCATTCAACTTAATGACACATACAGAACATGTCTGAAAACTGGTACCAAGAGCGTATAAAGAAGTGCACAATTTTCCAGTGACGTGCCCAATTGCCAAGCCAATCGTGAATGCAAGGCCACAACCTAAATACACAAACGTTACACTGACATTAAAAAAACCCTGTAAATTCGCCCAGGATGATTTGTGTGTTACCTCGACTGTCGGCGCCAATTTGACTTGGGACACCAATTTAACAACCGTGGAGGCTCCAGCCTCAGGTCCGCCAGTCAATCTGCTCTTGACGAGAGCTTGAATTCACGGGGTTCACGAGAAGTTCACTCATAATCATCGGCGGGGAGAACAACAGGATCGCGAGTCGGCGTTAAATCCCGGCCCTTATTTATGACGCAATTCTCCCAAATCGATTAGGGAATTTATACCAGTTCGCGTTTCCCCTCGAGCCATTTAACTTGTTTTCAAAGGTCGGTGGCTGCTTTCGGTGGCTGATGACGTATCTCATTTGAATTGTAGAATCAAATTTACGACAAACAGAAACGACCACGCTGAAGGTGAGCACAAGCACCAAAGCAACGTGCGTCTTATCGGAGGGGCTACAGCAATATGGGTAAGAGCATTGTGTACGTCTTCCGACATTAACATTCACGGAATCAGTCTATGGAGGACTGAACCTGACATATTGCTCTGCCATGTAAAAATCGCTGCTGTGAATGGAAGTGTGAATTGAATTATTTATAATAGAAAGCAATACAATAAATAATAATAAAAAAAACAACATCTAACTTAATTAAAAGACAAAGTAATTAATTAATCCTTCAATGTTTTGCGACAAAGTACCTTTACAAAAGATTCAGAACATAAGCCTGGAGTAGTTTACATCTTACAAGGAAGGTTGCACGACATGAAATGCTCCATGTGCTAACTATGACACGTTGCCAAGGTAACGAATGAAAAAGCCCATCGCTGTACCACCAGCAAACATGGCTGGAACAGTGACTGCTGAGAGCGCCATCATGAGCCCAAACCCAGACAAGCCGTGTCCACTGTTGAGAGAAAATCGGTTTCAGTTAGTTGCCTAGTAATTAACAAAATTACATAATTAATGTCCCATATAAAAAAAAACCGGCTAAAAGGCTCAAGTTACTCATCTGGAAACACCACAACACGCCTATACTCCAGCTGTTGCGATACCTAAAGGTAAAGACTTAATTAATTGACGTATCCATATCTGAGACCACAAACTATCGGCATGGTTTATGTTTCTCCAATATTCAGGTGGAAGGGAAGAACGTAGTCCTTGGCACTTGGCTGTAATAATTTTTGTTGAAAATGATTTGAAATTTTAAAAAAAATCGAAGTGAAGTGATGTAAAGCATCCAAGTCTGATTTGAAAGATCACCGACGATTTTCAAGACATATTTTGATACGGAGAGGAACGCGAGAGCAATACCATTCAGTACCTTGTACATCCCCCAGCCATTCGGGCTCCGTAAAGCATCAGAACTCCACCCACGAAGGCGGCGGTAGGCGTTATGCCGCCTGCCGCACCCAAGGAACTGGAGGAGGCTGCCGATATGCATGCCCCGCCCACTGCTCCCATCACAAACAGCACCTGCATCCCAATACACGGTGTATTCATAGGTGTGAGGGAGTGAAAATGAAATTCATGAAAATCGGAAATGCAAATCACAACGACTTTTTTCAAATGTTGCTTCTTGCAATTAATATAACCTTTTCTGCTGCTGTGTTTTCAATGTGTCAATTTTATAAAGAGGTAAATCACAACGGAGTGGAATTAAAGTTTTCCTGGCTATTTCTGAAGAAGAAAAACAATTTATACAGGCCTTTATGGAATCATCCCAAAGAAAATAAGAAAATAAGAAAGATTGTTGTGGGAATTTCGTATTTTATATTCAATCAATATTTCCAGACTTTAAAAGAAACAGGTAACCTTTGCTCAAAAATGGTTAGGATTTGCCCGACCTTGACCAATATATTTTTAATATCATCTTTTAGCATTAACCAATTCCTCAAAACGTTTAGCCAAACTGGTTGATTTAAAACAAGAGATAATTTCACCCCAAAGTGGATGTCAGACTCGTGCTAGCAAAACACCTTTTACCACCTTGTGATAATTTTACAAAAATTGTCGCATGATAAGCACCGTACCTGCCACCAGTTATCAATGCCCCGTTTGTACTGTGTCAAATACGGCATCTTTTCCTCCAGCGTCCTGCTGACACAAAGCTGCGACAGCATTGTGCAGTAACTCTGGCTTCCGCCTACGGTGTCCCCCACCGTAAATATCACGGGAACTTGTAACAGCCCGATCAGAATGCCTGCAATTACATCAAATTCATGATCGCGAGTGGGTCAAAGGGTTTGGCCAAATACAAGATGAAAAAAATCAAGAGAAGACATTGCAACACACAAAAACAAAATGTAGATAATATTGCTACCTTAACTAATCTAACGTTAACAGCAAAGTAGTTTGGGTCGGTTTTGATCTAGGCAATTTCCCCAACAGCTCACTGATCGTTTATACTACCTGACATGTAAGGTGGCCATGCCCGTACAGCTAACAGTGATTCCCCCGGTCCGGCATTCCAACCCTAAAATAAAAAATATGTATCATTAAGATCAGAATGATCAGGTCCTGAATGTCATCCCAAGACGATACGCGATTTAAACTTGTCATCAGGCCCAGAAATTCAATCGTGTCAACGATCGAAAATGTAATTCGTTTTGTCGACAATTCCCGGGTCAAAATGGCCCCTTGAGAAAAAAATTGTTGCCAGGTAGACCAGCGAATGATATTTATGGATGTCTTTATACAAACACGCGGAATTGGTCTCACAAATCCCGAGGCAGTGTTGGATGAAGTAAACGTTTATATAGGCCTAAATTTATTTTTACCTCATACTGAGTTTGCCACGGAAACAACGATTCAAAGATGAAGACAACGGATGACGTCAGAGTTGCCGTGGTGACACCCAACAGAGGATATGGGATACCGAGATAGTGATCCACTCTGAAGATTGAAGGGAATCGGAGACGGAGAGAGAGAATTAAATCAACAACAGCGAAACGACAAGACTACAGTTATTACCAGACGTGAAATGAAATCAGTGATGAACTGAACGGGCAAACCATTTAATTAATGGTTTAAAGCTGGTCTATGAGGGGGTTGCATTCTTTAAATAAGGGGGAGAAACATGAATTTCATACCAAAATATACTACGTGGTAAATTGGGGCTGTATTCTCTGAAGATTTTGGTTTAACCACCACAGTCCCAATTTCAACCTGATTTTACCCGAATTTCAACCTGAATTCAACCCTGGTTTTACAGGGGGCTAGGTGGCCCTTAAACTTTCGTCTGGTCCCCTCCCCATGCAATGTGAACAAGCAGTAGCGAAAGTTAAAAGGTGACGTCACGTGCGAAGGGTCTAGCCCCCCCCCCATGGCTCTAGAGCTGCGCCTGCCTGAACCTCAAAGCTTCCTCCTTAATAATTAAAAAAAAAACTCGATATTCTTCGAAAGATATCGGAATGGGGCATTGTAACAGCTGACTTACGTTTGAGGTTTGCGGAGCGACGAGGCAAAGAGGTTCCTGACTGAAGACTCGGTCAATGCATACAACAGCACTCCAGCAAAACAGCCCAACAGAGTGTAACCTGAAAGGGACATATCAGGTCCAAAAGAAAAAAAAAACCAAACGACTACTGACGACAAGTTGTGCAATTGGTCACGTTTAACATGCTTCCATTTGAAAGTCGAAAAGGTCCATGGCGATCGTCCCCTCCCCCTCCCCGCCAAACAAAAATACTGCAAGACAACACTGTGCATAATTCAAAGGGATAACTTTCTGAATGTGGATTTTTCGTAAGATACAATCACAATATTTTACCTATTGAAAATCGCTGTTCAACTCATATCAAGAGCAGGTACTTCTGCGTGAGCACATCTAGCTGGTCCGTATGTTCTTCATATGTACTTTTTTGAAGTAAATTAATTAAAGGCTTTATACAAACCTGCGTTAGGCACCGAGGCTCCAATTTGAGCGAGGACTATGCCTGGACACTACCAAGAGAACAAGAAGAGTTCATGTTTCAGTAATCGAAATGTGACTGCAAAAGGATTTGTCTCATAAAATTTACAAATGTACGATAAAGTCGATGCGCGTTACAACTTCTCCGTGAAACTGTTTGAACTTGTTTTAATGGAGAAGTTGGTGGCGCGTTAAAAAGGCCTACAAAGTGGGTGGAACTTGTAAACAAAAGGGCTAGCAATATGAGTCGCTACTAGAAATCTTAATTCGGTGAAAAGCTCTTCAAATCTTTTCCAATGATGTCTGCAAATAGAAGAAAATTACGGAACTGTCATTTTCTCGAACTTTCCAGAACGTTTGTGGTTTTCCAAGTTGAGCAACACCCCTCAAGGAAAATTCGTTCATCCTCCGATAAAACAACTTTCCTACACGCAAACTCACCGAAGCACAGAGAGCCATTCCCGCGCCCAAGACCACCCCGCCGCTGACCGACATGAGCGCCCCCTTGCGAGTAAGACAGGCCAGGTAACCCTGACGGATTTGAAGGAAGTACTTCCGCGTTGGCGGTAAGGCGGCTAAAAGACAGAAGCAGATGATGCTGGTTGTCAGAGCGGAGAGGAAAGTCTTGAGCATAATGAATCTGGAATAGACAAACTGGTCTCGGATGGTTGCTGGCTCGAACACTGTGGGGAAAGTAACGGACATGTTACAGAGAACATCTTGGTGTGGATCGGCCAGTAATTACAATTTTTCAATAAGCACCAAATTTGCTTACAGAAGAAATATACTATTCAAAAAAAAGTTAAGGACCACTTTCTTCTTAATCTGTATTTTTCCCCAAGCTATGAGTGGGGTTTAGTTCTGTCATTTTTGGTTTGTCTAGATGGTGTTCTCATTTGAATAAAAAATTTGAAAAATGTTTCAAAACATCAAATGCACATTTTCGGTAGTAAAATATCTCATATAAAAGTATACACGAAATAAAAAGTGGTCCTTAACTGTTTGAGTAGTGTAATATATATTAATAAAAGCAGTAAGCTTCATACGATGCTGCACCTCCTTGACAAAATTTCATGACAGGTGCAAAAGTTGCAAGGATGGTGTAGTTGACTATGATTGATTTCTTTTTTTCACTCCAACGAGGGACCTGAGAATCATTGCGCAAGTTTGAAAGGGCCAACGAGCTACCCAGACTTTTTTTTAAGATTTGAGATCAGTGGCGACCCTTGGCAATAGGCCTAAGAAAGTGGCTAAAAACAGCTCCAAGTCCACATTGAACTGGTCTAGAACAGGCACGTTCCGGTAGGGCCGCAGTATCCAGCGTAGATCATATCAACAGCGCCCTCTGGTGGTACAAGTGTGAATTGGGCGACATGATGGCCGAGTTCGGGCGGCTTGTTCTCGTATGTTCACGAACCGCTTGATTTGTTGTTCGTTAGTCGGCCGCACGAACACCGGGAACGTACAATCGGTTACTGCTGGTTGTTGCGTGCATCATGGTGGCATCCATGTACGTTCTTTCAGAGTAAACTTTGGAAAGCTGGGCTGAATTCTATTCTATTTAAAAAGGAACATTTATTTCTTTGCTATGGAAAATGAGTATTGTTAACTTTGTAAAATTTCCGATTGTCTCCAGCTTTGTGAGCCATCTCGATATTTTTTTGCGGCTGTTCAAAAATCAAAATCTCACGAGGTTTTCCGTGTGTTCCTGTAAAACCCTGATGAGGATGTGGTGTGTGATCCTGTTCCAGGAACAGTGTTCTTGAGCCGTGTTCCTGCTGTTCGAGCGCGAGAATAAGAAACCCATGTCAAGAACAGGCCGCCCGAACTCGACCCTGACGACATAAGTGTTAAGTTCCCGTATGTAGCCTTATCCAGTTCTACATAACATCGACTGGTTTTCCTTTGTGGGAAAGTCAGTTCTGAAGTGGAAAGTACATTTACTGATATTGTGGACCAGTTGATACAGACATAGTAGTCATGCCCTGTCAATTAACATTAAACCACAGGGAAAGAATAAGCTGAGCTATCTATTACCAGAGTTGTAATGACTCGAGTCAAAGACTCGACTCGAGTCCCGACTCTAGTCACAATTTTTGGCGACTTGACTTAAGTGGAAAATGACTCAACTCGAGTCTTTGCTACCAAATGACTCGACTCGACTCGCTCATGGAGACTCAACTCGAGTACAAGCTTATAAGACTCGAGTCTCAAAAAAAGTAAAAGCAAAATTTTAGTTGGCTAGATACCTGTCACCCTAATTTATTTTCAGTATGTCTCAATGAAAATAAAAATACCAAAAAAATGACTTACATGTAGTTGTGTTTTTATTGCATTCTGTCCAAACAATTATGACTCAAATTCACTCCAGCTCGGTACTTAACTACAAAAAGTGATTCGATTCGACTCAACTTATTTATCTAACGACTCGACTCGAGTCACTATGTTAAACTTTAATTTAAGCGATATTGAATGAAGGAAGTGCAAAATTAGCCAGGAAAATCTATGCAAATAAAACAAGCTTGACCCCTCTGAAAATTTGGTTCTGGGTGCCTCCTTGTTAGGCTCTTGAGTTTGGTTCATAGGTTGAAACCATTTCAGCAATAGTAGACATTAAAATGTTGCTGCAACATCTATAAAGAGAAATGCATGACTAGAGTGATGACCACTGGCAAACTGAATCTAATGTAGAGTGTAAGGCATGCATGAAGATACACGTACTGCCTTAGGCCTCAAAGGCGAAAACAAAACCTAGTTATTTTACACAAAAGGAACAGAACGTGGAACTTTTTTATGCGCCTATAAATGCCAACTTTATTAGTAAATGATTTACTGATGCTTTAACCCTAACTACACCAAGTCCAAAAGCACTCCGTGTGACTTACACTAGAGTTAGGGCTACAATTGACCCATCTACGGTATACATGTAAATGGGCAGTTGTGAATGTAACAAGGCTGGTTATGGTTCTTTCAAGTAGAAGGCTTTTCTTAATTTTCTTTAAAAGGCGCACCTGCCTGAATTTTTAGAGCCCTCTGAATCGTTATTCCCACTGCAATAAGTTTCTGATCCATCCCCCTTCTGCCGTCAATCTGCAGCCCAAATGGCACCCCTCCAGCCCTGGATAACCCCCCTGGAATGACCAACGAGGGGTGATCGCAGACGTTGGCGAAGTCGCTGTTGGAGGTGACCGTGAGAATCAGAGACTCTCCCGCCTCCCTGCCTGGGACGGGGTCCGAATCGAGGATGTCCAACCTCTGTGGTGCTATCTTGGTAGCGGGCATCAGGATGCAGTCCACCCTCTGATCTTGGAAGTATTCTTGCAAGTTCCTGAGGAGGTCATCTCTGGCTTTGAGGGCTCGGCCGTACTCCTCTTCGCTGGGCGGGTTTCTCAGAGCGTCTTGGAAGATGGATCTGACGCGAGGACAGGCTATCACGTCAACGATGGCTTCTGGGCTGACGTCGTGCTTGTGGAGCTGGAGCCATTCCTCCAGGCGCAAGACGGCTTCCTTCTTGTTCGTCAAGAATTTATACTTTCGTTGAAATTCTCCCACACCGGGAATTTCCCCATCTGCAACAATGGTAAAACCTTGATCCCGCAGAACCTCGAGACACTCAGTGGCATACGTCTGAACCTCAGGATCAAGATCTTCCCAGAAGTGAGATTTTGGCACACCAATTCTGATCTCGGAAGGGGCTAGATCTCGATAAACCTCTTCTCCGGTCATCACAGAATCAAGAATTGCTATGTCCTTCGCACTGCGTACAAGGGGCCCCACTGAATCCTTGAGGTGGGTAAACTTGACTCCGAAGTCAGCCGGCCAACGCCCGATAGAGGGGCGCAACCCAAAGATCCCGTTGAAGGAGGCGGGAACACGAATCGACCCACCAGTGTCCGTGCCGAGAGCGACCGGGACAATGTCGGCACCGACGGCCCCACCACTTCCCCCGCTGCTGCCGCCGCAGGAGAAATCGTAATTGAAGAAGTTGTGGCAGGCGCCAGTGTAGAGGTTTGCGGAGGTTATCCCGCACGCCATCTCATGCATGTTGGTTCGGCCAGCATTGATGGCCCCGGCTGCGAGAAGTCGCCTCACCACCTCGGCGGTCCTCTTGGCCCTTCTCCCTGCCAGGCCCGAGGTGCCAGCTCCGGTCACCTCTCCTTCGATGTCAATGTTATCCTTCACCGCAATCGGGATGCCTTCAAGATGCCGATGGGTCTTGCGCCTGTATCGGGCATCCGCCTCCTTGGCATCATCCATCATCCGGTCGGTGTCCATGGAGATGAAGTAATTGAAGGCCTTCAGTTCTGTCGCTCTCCGGATGACTCTGTTCATGTAGTCCTCGCATGTCAAGCTACCATCCTTGAACTTCTCCAGGATTTCATTGATGGTAAGGCGATACAGTGAGAGTGTTTGGACTTCAACTGAGTCCAGCCTGTAAAACCACACAATGAATGATACTTTGATTCCAAGCATACTGACACAGGTGAAAAAAGATTGTTTATGTGAAAAGAAAAACAAGAAAAGGAAAAAATTGTTTATCCACACCGTATATTATAGCCATGTCACGTTGCGGCCCTCAACAGGGTTGAACCATGGACTTTGTTTCAACGATCCCCATTCGTTTTTGTTTTTTGTTTGTTTTTGTTTTTTTCAAATGGCCTTGGCTTGTTTCTATCAGCGACAATATTCGTGCAGCCAGTGATTTCAGGGATTGTAGTTTCGACTGTCGGGGTATTCTGTAATTAATCCTTATTATTTTAACAAAGCATGCAGTAACCAATGTTAAAATCTTGAACATATTCTAAGAGGATGATCATGATAATAGCGAATAATAGTAGTTTAGCTGAGAGATAATGGGGACCGATGTTCAGCACTTCCAGTTACTGTCGCATTATTTTCCCCAGTTGAATAAGGTCACCCAATAAGCCATTATTTGCGAGTTATATTTGAATAAAATCTTGGACACTGTGTTATCTGATAAACGTAACAACTCGAATTCCCAAGACTAAAGACACTGTTGCTATACCTCGTGATTCGGGGCAAGCTTTTCCATAGCGACCACCGTCTCTGGAATGGACTGGTTCCTTTGTGCTTTTCTTATCCATTGAGAACAGTGTATTTTGCAAGGCGTCTCTTAAGTAACTAAGCAAAACTTGCCCCAAATCAAGAGGTGTAGCAACAGTGTTTTTAGTCTGGAGAATTCAAATTATGTTCACGTGAATTCAAACAACTCGGTGCACTAGATTTTATTCAAATCTAAATTGCAAATATACCCAGCAAGATATGGGACGGAGGAGTAATCCCCCCATGTCCAATCCCTATTGTTACCCAACATATCCCCCCCCCCATGTCTGTAAAGATTTCCTTAGATTCCGATCACACAATGACCAACTCAAAGGTGGGTGGGGTGCTCTCCGTCCCATATCTTGCGTCATAAGCTCGCAAATGGCTCAGTTACCTATACGAGTTATGATGTCGCTCCATTTGCAGCTGCCACCATACTAAATTATTAGCCAGTCAGCACGGCAGTTTACTTTTATGCCAAATAAGCGAGGCAAAGAATCCGAATTCGATCTTACCTTGAAACTCGCTCCATCATGGGCCGTGGCTTCAAAGTCCCGTGCGTCCAACGAGACGAAATATAATAAGACTCTTGCGAGTTTAATTTGAATAAACTCTGGCACACGGAATTCTTTAAGCTTTGAATTCTCCCTACTACAACCACTGTTGCTACACCTCGTGATTCGGGGTAAGGACGTTTTGCTTTGTTACATCAGAGGCCGCCTTGCAACAATACACTGTTCTCAATAAATCCAAGGGCGCAAAGGAACCAGTCCATTCCGGAGATAGTGGTCGCTATTCAAAAACTTCCCCAAATCATGAGGTATAGCAATAGTGGTCTTAGTACGGCGAATTCAAATTGTTATGTTCACGTGAATTTAATTTAAAGAACACTGTGTACCAGAATTTATTCAAATTTAATTCCCAAAAGGCTTATCCACTGTTAAGTTGTTGGCTAATTCTGTTGACCATTCATCATCTTTATCAGCCGCACTTGCTTGGGAACTGGTGACCAGTGTTTGCACGTAACACTCATCAGCAAAGGACAAGTTTGAGCGACGACAATATATATAGTTGACCTTAGTTTGCCATCTGGTTGACCATTTGGCACCAGGCCGCAGGTCAAGGTCACATCCCTGGTTATCAATAGCCCATTTTCATTTATCAGTATGGTGGGAACCGTTCAAATGAAAATAAGTATACAAGATTTCAATGACCATTGCAGTCAACGGTAAAATGTAAGTAACCATAGGATTAAAGAAATAATAAATAAATAAAAATAAGCAAACTAGGCTCGTTCGAGTGTATGTAACAGAAAAGAGTCTGAAAGTTGACCCCTGATGGCACGCCCCCGGAACCTTTGAATAGGAAAAATACCGTGCAAAGATTTTAGAATTCGCAATATTTTTTCGTTCAGTTACTTCTTTAAAAATTTAACTCAGAAAAGGGGCTTTGGAAAATATTTACTAGTATATCAACTTATAAAAACTGAAAAATCACCTGACCTAAAACAGAAATATCCTGCCAAAAATTGACCCTTAACTTCTGAAAATCTAGAATACATGAAGAACAGTGCAATGCAGCAGTCTCGTACACAGATGAATATATACGGTTTGACATTTTATGGTAGTCCGTCGGTAAAAACCGAAATAAAAACAGATCAAGTATTTAACACATTTTTATAATTTATAAGTAGTAAAATTAAAGCAATATTCTACTTGAATTACGAAAGGTTCTAATCTTTTATCTAATCTTTGCTGACAACAACTGAGTGATGTGAACTCAACGAAATCTGGAACCCATCGACTGCAAGTAGGTAAATCTTTGCAACGTTGTACAATCTCGTTTTCACGTGTGCACGGGCAGTAAAAACAAACGTGCATGAACATGTAGACCTAGGTGCGATATCGCCGGAAGTGAAAGGTCGTTAATAAAATTCGTTTTTTACTTACATCCATGTGACTTTTCCTATATATTACTTGAGGAAGACAAAGGTAAAATTCCGACATGAGTGTTTCATGGGGTGGTTTCAGTAAGGAATTATTCTTCCAAAAATTATCGAACGTGATAGGACGACCCAACGTAAAATCCCCATAGGAGGACCGCGCGAGGGTTCCGGAAGCTCGCTACGTGACCTTTTACTTTCAGGCTCTACTGCGCATTTGCATTGTTACAATTGACAAGTAACTGACCTCTGGTACGGTTGAACTGTAGTTCAGGCCCGAACTTACTCATCGTGAGTCAAATAATAATTATCGTAGCAAAGCCTCTCATCCATAGCTCTATAAAATGTAGTCCGACTCTACGAATATTCGCCTTTTTAAACACTTGGACATGCATCTCAGTCAATAGTAGAGTCCAAGTTCCTTCCATCATACGTTTGCTTCCATGAATTCATTTTATAAAATAGTTTATGCGTTTTCATACCCCCGAATCAAAATACTCCGAATTCACATCCAAAACGGTCCTGAAACTGTCTAATGCGCCCGGCTAAGGATTACGTGAGAACGGGTGGGTGGGTGGGTGGTTTGGTGGGTGGGTGGCTGGTCAGTCGGTCGGTTGGTTGAACATAGGACTAGACAAGCAAATGATATACATGATGTAGCACACCACCAGTGGAGACCATGTGTGTCTCTCCCACTTTCTGGCGCCCGGTGATCTGGCACACCTAGCCAGATCGCCCGGTTAAAATCGTTCGAATAAAATCTTTGAGTCTTTCGCTCTTTCTTCCTTTGTTTTCCGTATTACAAGTATCCCACGACTGTTTTACTAAGCTGTTTAAGATATGAACTTGTAACTTGGAACACGTATCGATCCTGATCCCTAGTGGTGCATATTACCCTAACGTCACCATGACGACATAAGTTTTCTAATTACACACAATTAAAGTTAGGTTTTTTTCTCAAAAAAAACTCTACCGTGAGATTCCCCATCTTGCTTTTTGCGGCAAGTGATATGGTAAATTAGGTATCATTACTGCCGAGAACATCCATTTCCGTGACCCCTGCCGCTTCTAGTCGAAACTGAAAGAGCCGTGTAATTTGAAGCCAGTAATACATACTGATACGAACTTGCATTCAATGGTTTGACTCCAGCAGGATAGAAGTGCACAAAACTTGTAATGGTGACGCCATGGAATACTCGAACGCCCTCTCGCAACAAGTTGAAAAGACAAACACGCATTTCCTTCGATGTTTTTTTTGTGGCGAAGTTTTCTGTAATCGAATGACCTTTCATGCAGACAACGCACGTGTGACTTTCAGGCTGATGAATCTATCGGAAGTTACAATGAAAATACCTTTCAATTTTCAAAAAATCGCTAAAGATTCGAGCATGAGAATTTCGACCTTGAATTGCCCTTTAATGATAGAATAAATATTGATATTTAGCAAAGCGGTGGGTCTGCCGTATAGTTAATGTAGTGTTTTTGTTTATCCTGAGGTAGTACTGCAGGAATAGGTCATGACACCTTGGTAGGGTTGACTTGACTGGTTAATTTATTCACTGATCCGCACTCTTTCTCGTATAAGAAGAAAACCTACAATGTGACAAAATACATGATTGCAACCTATTAATATTCAGTATTGTAAATCCCTAACAATTGAATGAATGTGACACAATATTACATGTCATTCTGGCACCCTGACATGATACCTATGCCTGTATAGACATAATAAGTACATGTAACGTTACATTTAAGTTTGTCGACATGTCGTGGGCCCACACAGACCCTTAAGAGTGTGTCGTTTCCCTTTTTCAAGGCCACAATAGATCGCTTAATTAACTCAACATAATCTAGCTTACCAACCGATCCTCCCCCTCGATCCAACAACTTATATTTTTGAAGAATAAACTAGGATCCGGGTGATTTGACGTCCGCTGAAAATATAAACGTCTACATATCGCTAGGTTTTGGCGGCAAGTCCAGACGCAAACTAGTCCCGGCAGTAAAACTTTACAGTATTACTACACATACGCCCGTACAGAATTGTCATTCTCCTTAATTTTTGAGTAACAGTCTTAATAAAGATATTGAGCACTTTAATCATATTACTTCTAATTATATTGGAGGTTTACAATCGAAATATAATCAAATTACAACTAAATGTCCCAGAACTTATCCCCTATCACGACCCTAAAAATTAGTATCATGTCGCCCTATTATCAGGGCACCGTTAAAGTTAAAGCACGCCCTCTGTTGGCGGACAAAATCATTCAATAACTATCTTACGGTGGATTTTTATAGTCCAGTCCACCACATTAATTCGGTTGCTCCGCGGATCCGCCAAGTATTAAAAGAGACAATCGGTAACAGGTGTTCGCAGCAATCTGCAGACATAGTGTACACAAGACATGAACTTTGGATGGCTTCAAAAATTACGTGTCTTGTATCTGCAACTAGACTTGAAATCAAGTCGGTAATTGACTCTCTCGCGACTTTCCCCCTTAGAAGATCCTTAGAAGAGCGAGTGCCCCATGGCGAGCTATTTTTAAACTACAAGCTTGCAGCTGCAAAAGGTCGATCGTGGACAAAACAGACTACATTCTCGTTATTAATCAAACTAATGCTCTCCAGATGTACTTCACTGGTAACTCCATATGCTGCAAGGTATGAGACGGAGAGAACCCCCCCTCCTACTTTGTGTTGTTCATTGTCTCGCAGGAATCTGGGGAATTCCTTTCAGACATCTTGGGGGGATGTGTTAAGTAACAATAGTCTGGAATGTGTATAGGGATTAGACATGTTGGGGGGTACCCCTCGGTCTCATTTCTTGCTGGGTATAGGTAAGTCTCTACCAGTGGCATAACTACGGTGCGAGGGACACATGCGCACGCCCCATCCCTCCCCAGCGAATCTCTTTGCTCCTGCAGGGTGTCCCAACTCCTCAGTTGAAATTCTGAAATGTCTATAAAATTAAAACCTCTGAACGAGCCCAACATTATTTGGCCTCTGTGCACTCCTGGCACTTCGAGGATGTCACGCCAGTTATGTCGTTGCCATCTCCCCTTGATACAAAGCCTGTCATCTTGTAAAAATCAAGATATTAGCAAGCATTCCCCGTACAGAGGAAACTTGGGAACAAGATGAATTTCGAAAAAAAGAGGTCATTTCAAGGGTTCCTATTTATTCCTTTGGTAAGTTACAGTAAAAGAACGATAAAATTTTCCACGAAAAACGACGATAGCTAGCCATTGCGGTGCAGCTAACGACAAACGCTTAATGACCCAATTTGTACGTGTCCGTACTCGTATCTGCAAGACACAACAGGTACCCGGGTACGTATAAGGTTGTAAAAATTATTTAGTTTCGGCATAACTCGCACGTCCATACTTGATGATGCACGCAGCAACGTAGCAACATTGGTGGCTGATTTCTTCAAAAACAAAATTTATTCAACCCAAATTTAACTCACAGGGATTGCTATCCAAACAAACGCTACTTTAAGCGTCGTGCAAGTAAGATCTTTTTATTTTTAGGAATGCAATTTGGTACCAATGCGGTGTGCAAAACCGAAACTTCATTATGTACCGGTTCCACCAAGTAGCTTCCATACGTCTTCCGCGGGGCTTCTCCGCATATATTACATGTACGTACAACACAGCCTTACGTGATGACGTCATCAGCGAAAAAAAATGCAAACGTCATACGCGGGCGCATTTCTATTTGCCGAAACTGTCTATATTAGGCCAAAAAAAGTCTCCGGTTTCTGGTCAGCGCGCGTGTCGTCGTAGACCGGTGCGTCGGCAAAATTTAATTAAAAAAAACTATTTTGTATAAAACGATGTCCAGAAGCTGCCAAATCTGCTTGATTGACTGGAATCCAGCTACTGCGTAATTTTGCGTTTTTTAAATGGGGTACGATTGAGTAATATGTTCTCCAACTTGAAAAAAGCGAGTCCCCGTACAACTCATGCAGCTTTTTAGTTTTGGTAGGTTGGCCGAGGATTGAAAAGCGATCAAGGTAGCGGCCTTGGGGTGGGGGGCACCGTGTTAACTTGGGCGTTGTGGTTTCCTGCTGTTCTTCCGCCGCTGGTTGTCATTCAGGACCTGCATGCTCATGCATGCGGTTTTACGTTGGCATTCCTGACTGGCAGGTTGGCTAACGTGAAATGTAGAATTTGGAAATTGTGTGTACGCCACAGAAATGGCAAGCAACATAGTTTGTTGCAAATCTCGATTTTTTGGAAATCTTTATGACGCCTAGAAATTGCACTAACGTGTCAATCGGGGTATCCAGATTTCAAACCATGGCCACGTTTCCTCATTTCATACCTGGGCACATCTGTTGTCAATCTCTTGACTTAGTTTTTGAATTTTAATAAATTTAATTCCTTACTCTTGTGATTGATGCCGATCTCCTCTAGCACGCTCAGTAGCTTACGCACTAGGTAGGACTGATCACGTTCGTGGTGGCATTGATTATTGCGTGTGGTACTGGTGCTGGCAAGCTAGCTCGACAGTGCGCTGTGCTTTTTGTTTTTCATTTGAGCTACACCACCCGCCCGCTTGCATCAAAATGAGGGAAGACACACCCACCCTTATGAACAAAGTGCCAACAGCAGCTTGATGCAGTTTTGAGTTGTTGAGGGTCACCTCAGGTGCGGAATGTTGGCGTATAAATTCACACTGGCTGACCTCCTTTCGCCCCCATCCCTGCTAATTTTGGGTGGTGTAACTCACTGAGACACACAGAGCACAGCGCACCGCCTTATTTTTGGTTGTATGGTTGTAGTGGATGTTTTCAAAACATCTCGAAAGCGTTTTACATTTTCATTTGCCGTAGGCCCTAGCCTTACAATGATCATTAGTTTGTTTGCCTTGCGCATGAGCACCGGGCCCCGTTACGGTGTTGCGCATGCTTATGGAGGCCCTAATATAACGGGATTAAGGTTTGTATACACGAATACAACACATTCCACAACGCTTTCCTTTTACTGCTGGGGTGTCCTTGGTTAGAATAAACGATGGAATCTCGATAGAGAAGGAAAAATAGAGTTTCTTTGACCTTTGACCTAGTGTTATTGAGGACGCCCTAACTGTTAGTTCCAAATCATTCGATTCGATGGGTTAGATAGGGCTGAAAAATCTTCACAATGAGTCAAAATTACTGTACTCGAGGCATTCCACTGCAGGACAGCTTTTTAAATTCATTTTGTTATCATAAATGTTTTACCCGATCTCAAATACCAGCTTCAACTGCTAATTTATTTTGGAGTAAAGTGCAACACAGGAGTAGGCCTATAGGGAAGTTCCAATTATGCGTGACATGGGTAGCAAGAGCCTGTCGCAAACTGTAAGTTGAATTCTGGGCAAAGTAACTTATCATTGCCTACAACATGATAAACATGTGGGCCTACAACAGTGTAGTTGTTAAAGTGAAATAGCAACACACAATATGCTGCCCAGAAGTCACATATGCAGTCGATCATGCTGTAGTGTAACTATGAGAAGGAAAATATTCACTCACCTCGGCTTTTTTCCACCGCCAAGCCGAACGTCATGCCAGCCAGAAGGCTCACGGCTAGTTGTAAGACGCCACTCGCCATTGTGCCGAAGATTTCTCCGAAGGAATCACAAGCAGAGGGATCGTGGAACGGGACAAAAACAAACCAATTGCGTAAACAGGTCTAAACTCCTCCGTCGAAATGGACGAACAAACAACACGAGTAACCGAGATGTACAACTTCCTAATGATGTGATGTGACGACACACGACTCGGCCGCCAAGCCAAAAACGTTTTTCGCTCAGGTGCTCAGTGTCGGTGAAGATTATGCATACGTGCGAAATGAGCTTGTGCGCGCACGCCAGCATCAAGAATCATGACGTTGCCAGATATGAAACATTGAATTACTAGCCACGCATCACTGGCTTGGAGGTGTGTTGCGATGGAAACATGGTCGATGCATGGGCCCCAAGGTCAATCACACAAAAACCATACCGGGCCCGTCTGCAAGGTGTAATGTTGAAAGCAATGGTGGGAAGTACACAATGCGTGGTTCATCTCATCCAGTCCAATTGTCCTCTTGTCAAACGTTCTCTTCCTGTGTTCGATCTGGTACATGCTCACTGCAGCAAACAGCCCTATTTTAATTAATAAGATAAATTAAAGCATTTTTGTCAATATTTTGATCAAAGTGCTATGCAGCCTTTTCTTATTTCTCAAGCCTATTTTTGAATTTTTTTTTTGTGAAGGCAAAATGGCACACCTCACCTGCTTAAGGGGAATAGGTGTGTAACTTAAATACCGTTGTTTGGATCCAAGGAACTTCTTCAAGTACATACACGACAATTAATGGTGGTCCTCATGACGCACCAAGCCGGCGGTTGCTCAGCTGAAATCACAAATCCGCTTTCAGTTTATCCATTTATAGATCTTAGCTCGCAAAGCTGCCTGACGTTTCCGGACGTCGAGTGCTCCATTGAATACTCCACCGCGGCTGACTTTTGTAGATCTTTTCTGCATGAACATTCAATTGCCGCGTTTAATCCCATGAAGGGTGATTCATCAATCGCAGGCGCCGACACAGGGGGGGGTAACATTTTTCCGTAAGGATATCCTGTGAAAAAGGGATCGTCTTCATCATGACATCTGAATAACCCATCGACCAGCATGAAAGGCTGGTGGTGTTACCACGACACAACTTTCATCCACATCCACATTCATACATACCCGCAAATTAAGAAAACCAAAATGACCCATTCGTTCGTTGTTTTACCTCAACTAAATTCTGAAAATGTAAAACATAAGCATTTTTATTAAAAAGGCCGCTGGCTGGAGGAATATCATTTGAAAACAGGCGTAAAAATTACCGCGGGACTTCCTGACCCCAAGCTACGAAGCTCGATTTTGTTCTTAACTGTTATTTTATTTCATGTGTTTCGTTCATGGCTCGTTTTGTTTTATATCTCGCTTTTCTCAAATAGCCTCCATTACTTTTTGGGTGTTTCGTGATATAGGAAAAAGCTGTTTTACAAGCAGGCAGACGCGGAATTTATTGAATGCACTTTGTTTTGAAAACCATAGGACTATAAACCAATAAAGCCATGCCACTTGTGTAGCTGCGCTTGTGCTATTTGAATTTGGCGAGAACAGCACTCAATGTTTCTCTTTGTGGAACTAAACCTAAAATAAAAGAAATAGGCAAATTTGCAAGAAATTACTTTCCTTTCTCAGGAAGCCCCAGAATTTCTTTTATTAGTTCACTTTTTTAATCATCTATATATCAAACACAGTGTCAATGAAGTAATTTTCTGTACAATAATAACATAATACATAATATTGGTACACTGATAGATAACATGTTCAAATAAAAATCAGGTCTACTGTACTGCTCATTTTGTGAAACAAAAATACTGTCGGCAATTACGTACGACCTTAAAAATTTAACTTTGCACACACCTTGCATAATCTGTAACGGTTTCCGTTCACGCTGTACAAGTTAGCCGTGTCGTGTTCTATACCTCCTGGCTAATAATATTTTGTGTCCTTATGGACTCTAGTTAATGTACTGTGGTTCCACAGCCAAACCAACACATCACGTTCAGACACAATTTACACATACCACAAAGATTGCAATACGTACACAGTGTTTGTATAGTATAGATACAAGTTAACTATCATACATTTTTAGCCGTAGTATATAACATAACTTATAGTACAGCTGTTTATGTAATCATACTTATTCGTTTCAGAGAGGTTTCGATGTTTTATAAATACGCACGCGAGCAGTCAGTTGCTAAGAGTATACATGTGTAATACAAAACGAAATTGAGTTTAAACAACCGAGGAAAAATTGACAAAAATCATCATTTCCGAGGAAAAATAAAGAAGGTATAAAATCAAATTTGCGTTCTGCATTTGTAGAAATCGTTTCCCTATCACATCGCCCGCAGAATTACGATTCATCAACTAGGCACAAAACACAAGTGCATGGCAGAATTTCCTCTTGCCTCTCTCAGAAATATTCCTCCGCGGATCGGTTTGTGTTAAATTAAACGTTCAAGGTTTCAAAAAGCAGAGTTCTGTTTTGCGTGTGAAAATTATCCTACTTGCGGTGGCGTGCAGTTTTCAACTTCACTTCATAAGTAGACCTTGCAACAGAAGGACTTAAAAGAACTGCACTCCTTTAACGTCTGTTCAAAACTACAAGGAACATAACAGACGAAAAAACTGGACTTTCAACAGAGAGATAAAAGGTCATCGCACAATTCAGTCCCTGGCACGTCTCGATACCAAACACACACACCTGCGCGAGCAATCTCTTGAAATCTTTTGGACGACTTAAAATAAGAAAAAAACTGCACCACTGCACCAGACTATCTGTAGCTTCCTCTGATGATACATTAGGAATATAATAAAATATCTGGTCATATTTTGGCTTTGACAAGTCGGATATCAGCTCCAACAAAACACAATGCAGTAGACTACTGAATGTGTCTCAGACTTTTTGCCTCAGAAAAATGGTAATTAATTTTTCAAGGCAAATTTACTTGTGTTTTAAAGGGCAGAACCAAGTCCCTAGGTTTTCATTTTATTATTGGCGAATAAAACTGAACAATATAAACACACTTTGTATTAACTAATGCTTCTCTAATTCAATAATGACATTAAAGAAAGCGTCTTACTGGCAGTGAATAGGGAAAAGTATACAAAAACTGCGAGCTAAGCCAAAAAAATCATAACATATATTATTCATTATAAATAGTATGGAAGCGAAAAATAAAGATTGTTCTTTTTTGGAAATGCCTATACATAAAATATAAGTCATCAGAAAGCCAAACTCACAAGGTAAAAGGATACATAACTTCGAATTTCATTAAAATCAAATAATTTTTTGTCAATTAAATTTCTTCTCAAGTAAAATCGCTAAAAAACGACTACCGATGAGTCAACAGTAGTATTTTGTTATGATTTTGTATTAAAATCTTCAACTCTGACTGGGTTTTGTTCGAACAAGGCAAAACACCGAACAGTGAATGCATGTACATGTACATATACATGTACTGTCGTTTGTAACACATCAAATAAAACCATACATTGACGAAGCAAGGACCTGGTGCTACCAAAGAGCGCCCTCTACCACATGCTGTTTCTTTGAACCACTGGACCAATTTTTTTTTAATACAAGACGTTTGATACTAGTTTTCTGGAGTTAATGGATGGCCAGTGATTGGTATTTTGAATCGCGTGGATCAATCTGTTTCAACCTCAAACTGAAATAATAATACAACAAGACAATCAGATTTTAATAGATGATTTTGAATGTTATCTCTGTATCAAAGATGCCGTGATTCATTTTAAAACATCTTATTTGAATCATGAACGGGAGCAGTCCTATTCTCTTATCTTTGAATTATTTTTTAATGATCGCTGGTTTGACAAATTGCCTGAAACTAGCTTTCCTCTTAAATCTGTGCATCAAATTGACAGGAGGCAACTGAAAAGATTTCACAGGTCATCTGTCTGAACACAAAGTGTATTCTGGCATTAATGAACAGTCAATGACCTTTCTTCCCAGGATAACTGCCAGACAGCTTTCCATTTCTGCATAAGATAAATTATTGTTGGCGGCTTTTTGCAGGCATTAGCCATGCGGTAGACAGTTGCTTATCCAGATTAGAAGAAAAAGGAACCTTTCAAATCATTTCAGCTTGGTACGGTCTTACATACACTGAGCTGAGATAATGCTTCTAATGAAGACATGTGTTTTCCATCAAAAAAAGAATAATCTCTGAAGCATAAATATTGCTTTGCAATTACCAAGGCAATCAAAAGGTGTGTTATTGCAAACAACATGCACAGACAAATTGCGTTACTGTATCTGTTTGAGTCTTTTTTTACCAAGTAAGCAATGAAAATGGAAGCAGAGGACTCAAAGATGCATAATTCATTTGATCTCTCCGACTTTTCAACAGTTCTCACCAGTTACCTGACCAGCTATTAAGACTTCTCGAGGCTATGAACAAAAATTACCCACAGAGGAAGCTCACTGAGTGTATACAACGCAGCAAAATCTGCATTAATTTGACAAGGCAGGAAAAGAAAAACGAGTGCTCACCCATTCCCAACTAAAGAATGCTGCGGAGAAGGAAGGACTTCGTAAATTACTGCATAAAGCCTGCATAGAAGCTGACAGAAAATGTAGAGCCCCAGTGCAATCCACTCAAAATTCCTTGCGCAGATAACTACCACGCGCGGTAAGGCTGCATCCTAATCTGTTGTCCAGGGCTAGGTCTACACTCCATTGGAAATACAGAGAGATGCTCTCACAACAGACGTAGCCATAGCTCAAGAAGCCCACTTTGGACACAGCCTAAGACTGTCCAGGAAAAAGCTGTGCATGTTCACTGAAGGCCAGGCTGAACAAAAGCATCTCCTTGGTACAATTTTGAACCAAATTCTGGTCACGCTGCAAACAGCCAATGTTATAGAAGATAACACCAGGAAACTCTGCTGCGCTTCCCGAGTACTGTACACGTACCGTGTCAGAGTACCAGCTGCATAGTCCAACAGTGCATTTTTTTTCCAGATGCTCCGCTACAATGCTTGCAAGTCTCTCAAAAGATACAATTTGTCTTTGAAGTGGACAAACTTGGCATTACTGGCATTTAAAAACACTTCCACAAGTACTGCTGCTAGCGGACAACTTGCAAATAGAACCGTCTTCACAACATGTGTTTTATATTTTGGCCATTCTAACTTCACCATTCAAATGAAAGGTCTTCAACATTTTGGAAATGTTAAGAAGATGATTGTAATGCATTAGGTCAATGAACAGTGGTTCATGTTTAACATTAGGATGTACTGTGCAAGATTTCAACCTTCATGTGTTGTGCAAATAATTTAATTCATCATGACTTTTGATGCCACTTTCTTATGGAAGGCAGCACAATGTGCAGTTAGGTACTTCTGACATGCTTTCATCGTGGGCGGGGTTCAAAAATTAATGTGAGATGGCGACAGACGTTAACTAGACTTCTGACAGCAATCCGAGTGACTATAACGTGTATTTATCCCAGGCAGAAAGCCACCTTTAATGCAAATGCTATTACTCCAGGGTTGATGACCGAAGATTAATTCATCATGCTGTCCAAATCAAAGGTGAGATCGTTGAACATGGACTCAATGTCGTTGAAGATGTCTTTCGAGTCGACTGGCTCTTGGCTGGCTGGCTCTTGGATGGCTAATGGACTGTAAAATAAGAAGGAATGTTCTTAAAAGATTAACAGAAGAGGGAGGAGTCCATGATGGTTACTCTTTAGAAGTGCAGGCGTTAGTTTGAAAGATCTGTGGCTGGGCAAAGGAAAATTGAGTCAACATTTCTGATAAAAAAAGACATTTAACATTAAGGAACCAGTGGGCTCCATCTGACATCATCTGCCCGGTGAAACAAATAATCTTTAGACTGCTGATTAATTACAAGGAGAGTAATGTGAGCGAGGGTGTCCGGCCATTGATAAGGATGACTTCAATCTGATGACAAAAAAATCTGCTGGCATAAGGCTCAACTTACCCAGTCTGAGTGGGCGAGAATGATTTTGTTGGCGACAATCTGGCCTTAGCCGATGCCTCTGCATTGGCAGCAAAGTTAGCCAGTGGGTCCTCTGAGCCCATGCTGTTCAAAATGTCGGCTAGCTGAAGGGAAACTGTTGGTAAAAGAGTTCCGGTAGAAACGGGATCAATCTCACAGGATAACAAGAAACATGACAAGTTGGTCTCAGTAAACACCTCACTTGATGGAAATTTTTATTTTTATGTGCCTAAAAGTCTGCTATCAATCCAATTACCGTACAATTTGGCAACTGGAATGTGGATAAATAAACAGAGTGGAATACTTCCAGAAAATAATTTTTTTTAAGTATAAGGTATGTACACATAGCAATGAACTAGGTGTGCAATATTTATCCCAGAGCTGTTTACAAAGAGAGTGGTGACATGAGTGTCTTAATTGGCACTAAAATGGTGCAATATGCATCAGTGCACACCAACAATAAGTACTTAATAGCTGTATATTGTACTGTGCACATAATGAACAGCTGTTTTGGTTCTGAAGTCTGAAGTTGGCACTACTCTCTCTCTAAACAGCTCCAATCCTTGCCTGGAATATGTTTATCTCTGACTTTCTAATTACTGTGCTGTGCAAATTTGCAGGTACACGTACCTTCACCAAAGCCTTGCGAGTCTCTCTTCTTCTTGGATGAGGCTGCTTCATCTCGATCTCTCATGACATCGGTCTTGCTCCCTGCTGAGGCTGATTCCCCAATGAAAGGGGCTCTGCCCAAAGTTTCTGGATGGCTCACCTCCGTCTTGGCCCGGGCAGGGCTCAGCTTCATGGGCTGCTTCTTGATGGTGTCTGTGTTCTCATTTTCAAAGCCCGACAGGGCAGACTCCATTGTGTCGCTGCTGTCCGACTCCACAGCGGCGTCCTGTCCACCCAGCGTGTCCATCATGTCCAGATCCTGCGAGTAGAAATCCACATCGTCTGAGTCTTCTAGAGGGGGCGGTGCCACCACGGCTTTCTTTTTCACTGGGGCTTTGACGGCAGCCTTTCCAGTCCTGGACGGTGATTTCACTGATTTCTCAGGCACCTTCACAGGAGCTTTAACAGGGGATTTTTTGCTCTTTTTGTCAACACTTGGACTTTGCTGGGGTTCTATGGACTGTGCACTGGTAGCTGCTGCTTCGGACACATTATCCGGCGGAAGGGACAGGCCAGGCGAGGGGGTGCTAGGTTTCCTCTTAATTGTATCAGAGTTGGACTCCCAACCCTCCGAGACTACAGGCGTCCTGTGCGAGGATTTCTTCTTGCCTGAGCTGGACTTGCTTTTCGGGGCTGTTTGTGGGCCTCCTGCTTGCCTGGACAGTTTCTGTGACACTGGCTGCACTGTCGGTGGAGGTGCTGGGAAGTTGTTGCAGGAGAAAGGGGGGTAAGGAGGTGTGTTGGTCTGCAATGGGGGAGGGGGAGGAAGACCTGCTTCCTCTGGTAGTGGTGGCGGCGGTAGGTCAAATTCTTGAGATGGTGGAGGCGGCAGCGGGAAATCATCATTTGGCGGGGGTGGGGGTAAATCATCCACTGGAGGAGGTGGAGGCATCATTTCTTGCTGAGCTGGGGGTGGGGGTGGCTGGATGGCAGCCTTCATGCGGGGCGCCTTAGGAGACACCTTGGGAGGAAGAACTTGCTGTGGAGAAACCTTCTGAGGGGGGACTTTGGAGAATGGCTCTTCGGAGGAGGGAGCCTTGGGTGGAGAAGCTTGGGGCTGGGGAGCCTGAGGTGGTGGTGGTGATGCCTGAGGTGGGAGGCTCTGAGGCTTGGGTATCTTTGGAGGTGGCACCTGTGGAGGTGGCACCTGCGGAGGTGGCACCTGCGGAGGTGGCACCTGCGGAGGTGGCACCTGCGGAGGTGGCACCTTTACAGGGCCAACACTAGGCGGATGTGGCTGGCTGTTAAGTACTGGTTCATGGAAGCTGCCCTTGTCACTGCCAAGATTCTTAGCACCATAGTTTGAAACGAGTCCTGGAAGGCTGACAGGTTTCTGAGCATGGCCTCCATTATCGGGAAAGGGCATTTTTACAGATGAGTTTTGGGTTTGCATGTTTTGAAAAGAGTTGCCAGAGGTGGGGAAGGAGTCTGAGCCGGGAGGTAGACTCTCAACATTTGTATCAAAGTCTGGCTGCCTTATAGCATCCTCTTTGGCAGCATATGTTTCAAAGTTGACAGGAGCATCTTTGGCCACGGGTGACTGGTTGTACTCATCCATGTCCGTGAAGGACTTGGACCGGGGCCTGAAATCCTCCTCAGAGAAGTTGGGATCAGGCTTCTTAGGAGGTCTTTTCAGGGTGTGGTAGGTGATGGGTGTCGAGTTCTGATCCAAGAACTGCTTCTTCAGCGAGCGGAAAGTGGCTTTGGTTTGGATCTTAAGGTTGCTGCTCTCCCCGTCAGTGGAGAAATCGACCTGGTTCTGGTCCTCCAACTGACTACCGATATCATAGTGGCGCGACTTTGGCCGCCAGATGCCTTCCAGGGGTTTGGAGAGGGCTGGCTGGATGATTGGGGCATTTTCCTCCCCTTCCTGGGACATCCTCTTCCAGAGAAGTTCCATGTTGCCAGGCCGGTCTGATTTGCCGGAGCCGCTGTCTGTGCTTCCACTGCCACCACTTCCTGTGCTTCCTGTTGAGGGAGGTCTCTGGGAGCTGCTGAGTCCTCCCTCTCGCATGTTGACCTCGGCTTGCTGGGCCCTGCTTTGAGTTTGCTTCTCCTGTTCAATATCGACACCCAGCTTGAACCCACCCGAGGAAGGTCTCCGACTGGTGTTTAGAAGCAGCTCACCAGATGCAGGCCTGTTACTGGCCATCCTGGGAGGGAGACCCTGAGGAATTTTGAACGTTCCTCCAGCAGAAGACTGCGACTGGCTATCATCTGACAGCCCACTGGGCTGCCTTTGAGTCGATGCTTTATCGTCAGCCTTGCTTGGCGGCAGCTGAATCGGAACAGCTGCTGACTGCTGAGTATCGCTTGTGGTTGCACTTGGCACATGGAAGGATGATTCTGGAGCACTTTTGACCGAACTCTGGGGGTTTAGTCGTGCGCTTGGGGGCATGCATGCCGCTATGGACTGTTGCATTTCTGCTATCAGTGCAGCGTTTGGTTTTGAAACTGTGGGATTGTGGGAGGGTGTTGAGGATGCTGATGAAGGAACAGACGCTGAGACACTGGGTGTCCCCAAATCTCTGGAGTATGGTGTCTGTTGATTGGTCCACGTTGGTTGCTGCATGGTAACAGGGCTTGTAGGCACTGAAGCGCTTCGACTTGGGGTGCTGGTCTGAGAATATGGTCCATATGTCAGGCTAGGCTGCTGCTGCTGATGTACTGGTGTCAGTACGGGTTGGTTAGTGACACCGTAGGCACTATAATTTACTGTCTGTGCTGGTGTCTCATCGATTACCTTGCTGCTGCTGAACATGCTATGATTTGGCTGACTTGGCGCACTAGATGTGACAGCCACACCACTAGCTACACTGTTACCAATGCTTCCTTGAGTGAGCGCAGGTACTGTTGGTGGTACAGGGGGACCAATTGCTACCCCAGAACCCAGAGGTGGAAAGTCCCCTTCTTGAGATGCCGACCTGGTCAACATTTGGGTTTTTCGGGTACCTGATCTCTTGATGGTCGCATATCCCTCAGGAAGCTCTACTTTCTTGTTCATGTTTCCAGCAGCCATCTCTTCTCGGAACTGTTTCAGTGATTTCTTCCGCCCTATCGTGGCCGTTTTCAGCTGTTCCTCATCAACTGTTCTAATTGAGTTAGTCCTCTTGGGCGGGGCAGGGGGATTGGAGCGTTTCATTTTGACAGACCCATCCCCTGAGCCGCTTGATCCTATACTTGATCCACCTTCCACAGAATTTCTTTTTGGTACACCACTAGATGAATCGTAGCCGCTCCCTTGTGCGAGCAGGACCCGCTCCAAGCTATCATTTGATTTCCTGTCTCTGGGCACAGCAGGGATTTTAAACGTTTCCCCAGGTGTTGTTGTGACGGGCGGTTGCTTGAACGTTGAAAATGTCTGCACAGCACTGGGGTTGGGGGCTTTATCTCCCTCCGGGGTCGGTGCTTTGTGCTCAGGCTGCATTCCAGCCGTTACTTTCAAGCTGGTGGGGATGTAGCTGGCCTCCCGGTTCTCTGACAGCTGGCTTAGGTGGACGATCTTCTTTGGGTAAGCCTGCTCATGGGAGCCCTGCGATCCGCTGGACTTGTTGCTACCGTCGCTGCCCAGGCTCTCCTGGCTACTGCGAAGGCCCGGTGGCTTCTTCTTGGCCAGAGTGCTGTCGGGTGACTGTAGCGGGGAGGTGCGCTGGCCGAGCTGGGCCAGCATGAGCGCGTTGGGGTGTGGGTAGTGGTGGTAGGCACCATCGCTAGAGGAGTGCGGGGAGACACTGTCGTTGTCGCTACCGGCACTACCTGCTTGTTGGGCAGATGCCAGAACTTTTGTTGCCTGCTTCTGAAGATCTCGTAACCTCTTGATGGCAAGGCTAAACTTCTTTTGATGACCTGTTAACAAAACACAAAGCCATTTTCAGATGCACGATTTGTAAGAACAGCAAGAACCCAGCCCCAATGAACTGAATGATGAATGAAGAGCCTGGATTACACAATTTTCCTGAATACATTTCTTAAAGATACTCGTTGGAAAATCTACCTTCATTTTCAACCTTTGTTCGACCAATTTAAGGGGGGGGGGGTTCGGGGCTTCTATGCACTGTTTGCTGCTTAAGATTTCCCCATTCATGAGTAACACGGAGACATCTTTTTGAGCACATACTTCGGTACAATAGCTACTTCATCATCAAAAGTTCCAGAATTTGAGGGTTTTACTGTAATAGTTTCTGCTGTTGACGTTAATTTATTAATTTAGTACAAATAATAATCGTAAGAAAACGAGCAAACATGCACAAATGTTTTCAATGAGGAGCACACTGGGTTCCTAATTTGGACAAAAAGGCCTTAAACTTTGCAGCGTGTGCAACATTGGAACACGGTGTGATATTTGAAATGCAAATGTGCCTTCCACAAAAACTGCGCCGAAAAGGGTTGGCTCAACATTTCCATGTGATGCCGAGCAATGGACATTTCTACATGTTAACCACTTCCTGCCGGGGAGCCCGGTTTTGGGCACCGTGTGTTTACACGCGTGGCCGGGGTCTCCGAAATCGGACAAAGGGAACTGGGCCTTGTAACAAAAGACCGTACTCGAAACAAAAGACCAGGCTGCTGGGCATTACTGACATTTTTTCACTCTCAATAGTGGAGATAATGCAGCCTTGTTTTGAAACAGTATACCACGGATAGGGGCATTTCGAGCAAGCAGATTACCACTGGGGACAAAAGCGCTCCTCTACTGCAGTGATGAGCCACACAGCACCGCTGCACGCTAATCTGGCCCGTATTGAAAAGAGATCAGCAGTGCACTGGGCCAGGTTCATGAACAAAAGAAAGTTATATAAAACCGCGCAATCTGGGCTCTTTTTACAAGGCTGCAGGCCTGGCTGAAATACTTGGGTGTCAATAGATTTTGTCTGTTAGACTAGAGTGGCCACCTGACAGTAATTCATGTGGGGGTAAACGTCCACTTAATTGAAATGATGCATTTATGAAGAATTTTGAAAACTGAAAATCTTGAACAAGTCCCAATTATGTGCACTGCATTTTTCAAACCACCCGGAAGCAAGTGGTTAAAGAGTGAAATCTGTAGTAAGGAGCCTTTAAACGAGCATCTTGAATGCCTCACCTAATTGGTTGATGCCCATTTCCTGTAAGTCCTCCCATGTGATCTCCGAGACGGCATCCATCGTGTTGTAGTTGTTACTCACAAAGGTGTTGTAGTACTGGTACAAGTCCAGCAATTTCAGCCAGGTGACCACGTCAGTCTGGCGAGAGACCAAAAAGAAACGTTTGACTCGGGCGTGGGTCAGAAATAACAACAGGGGAAGTTCACACTGATAACTGTCTAGCAACATTAAACCCACACCAGAAGAATGACAAGGAAGAACAGGACAAAAATAGCAGGTGGGTTAGGGAAGTATTACCAGCAGGCCTGACTTTGCTTAATTCCCTGCACAATTCTGAGTATATTTCCACCTTCTTCTTTAACCCTAACAGTCCCAAATACTACAAAGTACTACTTTGTGGTAAAATGTAGTACTCAGCCCTGTCGCTTGTAAGAGGACATGACATTATTATTCTCTGAAGCCATAAGATACAATAGAGAAGACAATGTACCATACAGTGCTGTGGCACTATGAATGCATGGTTTCATTGTTCTCTGTACGAATAACAATGGAATAAACCTAGCCAGAAATAGTAATTTGTAGCGCTAGGTCCTTCAGGCTCAAAGTGTTACTTAGTAT
Source organism: Acanthaster planci (assembly GCF_054643075.1). Taxonomy (NCBI): domain Eukaryota; kingdom Metazoa; phylum Echinodermata; class Asteroidea; order Valvatida; family Acanthasteridae; genus Acanthaster; species Acanthaster planci. The sequence continues at coordinate 12,117,715 of NC_141783.1, forward strand.
TTTGCGGTACTGAGTACTCTAAGCCAAACAACGCCCGGTACAGTTAGGGTTAGAGGAAGTATAACTTTTTAAAAGGGAAACTGGTGTCACTGGAATAACAAGGAAATAATGTCAGTTTATTGTACTGTTGTAGAACAAATTTAATGTAGTGTGAGAACCAACTGATATCTATAACAATGAAAGGCAAAAACTGAAACTGGGGAACACGACACTTTCTTTCAGATTCGGCCGAGTAAACAATCTAGTGGTTTAAGTTTCAAATTCAGAGTGCAAAATCCAAAACCCGGCCCTCCACTGCAAAGAATCTGCTCTCAAAATAACTCTTTTCACTTGGAATGAACAGCTTGACTTCTCTCAAGACAACTCTGAAATTCCAAAGGGAGTGTATGACTTTTTCAATGAGTATTCTCACTTCAAACCTACCGGCTTGTAATTTGGTATTCCATCAGGCTCGCTGAGCTGGCTTATCATGGCTGATATTCTCTTCCTGTGACCTGGTTTGGTAACTCCAATAGCTGTCAGATCCTGTCATTCAAAACGAGACAATCATTTTGATTTCTAGAGAAAAAGTCCCTTGATGATGAGACACAGATAACAAACCACAATACACAAGTACAAGTGCTCACGTGAGGCATGCAAAAAGTAAACAGCTTAATGTGTGTTTGCCTCCAAATTTCAAGTCAAAGTGTGACCGGAGGCAAACACACATTTTTAGAAGAGCAATCTGAGATCTATGTTTTGACGTATCACTCAGTTTGGTATCCTGATGAATGTGAGCATTATACACATGAAAATAGTAACAATATCAAGGCACTGCATAAGGTGCACAGTCTCTTACAGTATCTGCAATAAGCCTTTTGTGAGTGAAATTTGAATATAGTCTGGTATATATATACTCCATATATTGCTATCCCTCGCGATTCGGGGCAAGCTTTTGCTAAGAGATGCCTTGCACCAATACGCTGTTTTCAGTGGATAAGAAGGGCACAAAGGAACCAGTCCATTCCAGAGGTGGTGGTCGTGATGCGACAGTTTGCCCCGAGTCACAAGGTATAGCAACAGCATCTTTAATCTTGGGAATTCATATTGTTATGTTAATGTGTAATAAGATAACTCAGTGTACCAGATGTTATTCAAATTTAACGCCCAAAAGGCTTATTCAAAGGCGCCAATATATTATCCTTAGTCCTCCACATGCTAATGAGTCCTGTATTGATTTCCACAATGCAAGATTTTATTCAAGTCCAAGTGCTTCAAAAGTGGCTATGGTGCCTTGCAACTTATCTCGTCAGGCTGGGTCACAACTGTTGAGTGCGACAGCTATAATAAGTGACGCACTGAGCAGAAGTCTGAATACTGCTGCCCCGTGTAAGTTGCCTTGAGATAATACGCTGGGCTTACCTCTGGGGTCATTCGCGAGATGGTGGGCATGTCATAACCAGCCTTGGTGAAGTTGTTGGTGTATTCAGGCATGCCTTGTCTCTTCAGCCATTCGTATATCCTGTCAGCATCCTGTAAAGAACAAACAGAACTATCCTCAATTTCAATAATTCAACCACAAAATTAAGCTCTACAATTACAAAACATGAACATTGCCGAACTTTACATGGCTTTGTAAGAGAGAGGCCAGGTTAAAGTTTCACTGTGATTTTCAATTGCCATTTCTCAGGTCTGTGACACTGCTTACAGCGCAATGGGTAGGGTCCCTTGCAACAAGGAACACATATGGGCTCATGGCCTCAGACCGGTGCCAGGTAACAAAGACAATGACAAGTTGAGGAGAATGTCGACATAAATGTAAGGCTGGCTGGATAGCTCAGTTGGTGGGGTGAGTGGATCATACATAAGAGAAACTGCAAAGCAAGACTTTTGTACCCATCAACTCAATGGAGAAACAAGCATTGTGACGCCGTTTCTAAATTACTGAGTTACGAATCTGGGACTTCAGTTAAGTTGATCTGGTTTCCAGTTTTCTCGAGTCAGTCGTACAACTGTCTTCCACTAAGCTTGTAAAGTGTACAGACAAAAGTCCACTCACGTATGTGTACTGACACGGACACAGAAATGAATGTATGGTCGATACTTTATCAAACCAAACACCCAAAACTATCATGATGATATCCTGTGGCCTACACTCACTGGATGCCACACTGTAGACACAAAAGGTCAAAGGCGCACTGTGCCTTTGACCTCCAAATTATTACAACAAACTTCTCATTTGATTTCTTTACCTTGCCCTTGTACTGAGGTTTGACATCTGGATGCCTCATGATCTCCATCTTGATGTCAGAGGAACCGTCGCTATGGGGACGCTGATTGCCTGGAAAAGAGCCAAGAAAAAAATTTTTAAGAACATATCTAGTCAAAGAAAACCCCCACCCAATCAACTTGAGAACTTGATTGGACAGAACATCACTCAATAAGCAATGAAAACGAAAAGCTTTGCTTCAGACAATCACTACGGACTTTGTAATGTATAGCATACTGACTGGTCAATGTTCAGGCTTTGTGAAAAAAGAAATGCATTTGACTCTTTTGGAGTCGATTTCCTCAGGGTTTTCCTCACAGACAGAGCTCATTGCCAAGATTAATTGCTTCTCTGGTAACTGACATGTGACAGGAGGGGGGATTATGATTTCATCATCCCGCTTTGGCGAAATGATGCGTCAACGCTACAGTGGAAGAACAGTTTTTAATCTTGACGGCCGCTTGAAAGCAACATTGAAATTACAGACTTGTCAGGATGGAAAGATATGACCATAAATCTTTTTGGGGGGGGGAATCAAAATGACAGTGATGATCCTATCACTTTTTCCGGCATCTGTAAGGGCTAGTATCAATGAATTCTTACAAAACAGCTGCATTTAGTTTTTAAAGTAAGGAGAATTAAGGACCAAGGAATTGACAGCTTCTCAGTAGTATAAAGATTCTGCTCTAAGAGAAGATGACACTACGGCAGGAGGCGACTGTACGGATGCAGACAGCAGATGGAATCAAAGCTACGTCAGTTCATAGATGATCTTTCAAGTTCCAACAAGATCACAAATTTCCCTTTAACGTGTCGGTTTCCCTTGCCTGAGGATTTGCTTCTTCACCCCAAGTCACTATTTATTGTGCCCACCGAGAAGACAAAATGTCCCGGTGCCACAAACAACAGTCACGTCGCCTTGATTGCCAATTTCCGTTGGTTTCTTGATGTCAGCCTCAATGCAAGCAACAGAGGGACAAACATGTTTAAAGAGCTGTAGGTGTGTCAAAATGTGGCCCTTATTCAGTTTCCATTAACAAGTAAAAAATGTGATGGACTGCTGATAACTGCTTCTAAATGAATGGTCTGCCAACATGTAAATGAACACGTGGTTCATTGAAGTGATTTTTGCCTCAAAATGGATTAGGTATCTTAAAGGCCAAATGTAGGCAAGTTTTATAATATCTCCAATTTTGATTTGATATAGTAGTCATGTAGTAGTCATCTTTATTAAATGTACATGTCCACCATCGATCACTAATAGTTTTCATATTTTGCTTACACTTCACAAAACTAACATACTTTCAACAGCAATTTACCAAAAAAAATCCTTGTTTATTCTATTTTTTTCATCCTCCTGAACATGCCCCTTTAATACTAAGAGCCCAAACTTCTTGGAGATCATCAGGGAGCACTGGAGAATCTTATTAGACGTTGATCTGCCTCGGGGCGTACTCAATTAAATCTCAAGACTGCTCAATTGTTTTAAAAAACCTCCAAGGAGCCAGTAGGAATCAAGGTTCCTGCTTCCCGGGGAGAGGAAGGGAACGGAGAGAGAGTGTAAACAGGGAACTGTACTGATCTGCTCCCTTAGAACGGATGTTGCAGGGCCCATGCTTGATGGCCCGGAGATTTCAAGAGGGGTTTTCAAAAATATGGCTGATGAGCGGAACACACAAGTGACACAGTATCATATAAAGCTCGTGTCCGATCTTCAATAAATGTTTCCTTCACTACGATTTCACTTTTGTCAGATAGAACGGGCCCCAATTCACACTGGCTGTTTTACTCATGATCACCTCCATAAAACATTTCTGATATAATGAAACTCGCATTTTCAAGCTTACAAGTACATGTTTATGGTGGCCACATCTCTCTACACTGCACAAACACAACACTACACTCGGGCATTTTATACTGTGGACACTGCTATTGACTCCAACATGTGTACAACATTTTTCTGCACCATCGAGTACTTTGGACCCAAACATCAATACAGCCGTAACGTCTGTATCAAAATGGCAGTAACCAGAAGAAAATCGCACAAGCCGCTTCTGATGAATGACGTTTGCGCCATCAAAAGAAAACAGAAATGTCAAAATTATGATTTCAGTCCCATTCCATAGGGCTTTGAAATTGACAAATGCCCTGCAAAGGTAATACCGAGCACTTGGTGCTGATAAAAATGACCCAAGCGAAGGACTGATATGCCGATGGCTCCAAACAAAGCACAGCTGTTCTTCTTCCTTTATGCAATAACCTTGCTTTTTTGGCATACTCCATCTCAAATGGCTAATTATCTAAAATGTTGACCAATGTCTCCCTGCCAGTGGGGGGAGGGGGGAAAGATACCAATCTCAGCTCTCTCTCTCACCTGCCAGAGATCTGAGGGTGTCCTTGTCACCGAGGACGTTCTCAAAGCTGCGGAAGGGTTGGGAGTACGCCAGTGGCTTGGTGCTGACATTCATGTGGATGGTTGGCGCATTGCCGGGAGTGCGTATGCCACCGTAGCTCTGAACACAAGTCCATACAATCAGCAAAACGTTAACAACAAAATTCTGCTTTTCAGATATTTCAATCTCACTGAAATTTTCTGATGGAAATGATAAAACTGAAGCTTTTGGCAGGAGATGAAAGGTACCCAAATTCGAAGTAATCTTTTAAAACGCTTTCAAAAGTAACGCATTACCACACTTCAAATTTATTGGAAACATGACAATGTTGGCCAGAAAATTTGTTAATTTTGATTTTGAATGCACTGACAGAGGTAGATCCAATTCAGAAGGCAAAAGTGACACAAACATTGCTAAATTTTTTGGGGGGCGGGTGAAAACATAAACTTTTGTATATTTTTGCATTTGCATAAAAAAGAGAAGTGAATTAAAAATGGTAGCTTGGAAAGCAATGAAGAGCAATATATTAGCATAACTTGATAATCCAATGATAAAGAGTTTTTTCTTTTTAAACTGAATAAATTGAAAACACTTTTTGCAAAAGTGACATTCTCCACAACTGAAAAGCAGATTGTTTACTGTTATTTTCAATTTTGATTAGTCCCGTGTAAATGTATAAACAGGTCAGTTTTAATGCCGTGTGACTGAAACCCGTAACCTGAAACCTGAGATGCAATGATCAGGCACCGAAGGCAAAAAGAGGAAGTCTGTGAAGTCTTCAGCTTGCTCTGAAATGCTAACCCTTTTCTCCATGCTTTCAGTGGATGAGCTTACATCGACACCGCTCTCCTCCCCAGAATTATCCAGGTTGGCCTGGCCGCCGCCTCCTTGCTTCAGCCAGATGCCGTTCTCGTGCTGCTGAACCCCGTCCGGATGCAGTCGCCGCGGCGACAGAGGATGCTGGGGGGTCATCGCATGGTAGTAGGACTGATCATCTGAGCGACGGCAAGGGGGAAATCAAGAACTCATTTCTCTGGTCTACACATAACCATCGAATCTCAGGATTGCACTGAATTTTTTTTCAAACAAACAATTTATTTTTTCTGTAAGGCTTAACAAATGCTCCGGATCAGAGTTTCACGATTAACTGGTATCACTGTTCAGGAGAACAATCAAACTTACGCGTTGGTGAAGGTATATGGTGCGGGCTACCAGCCATTGCCCTGGGTGGACTACCAACCATGTTGCTATGGTAATGATCCGTTGCTGGAGGAAACTAATAATCAGAAAAGAGACATTTTGATAGATTTTAAGCTATGTGTACAGCTTTGGCTATTTGATAAACCACTTTCTGCATGCCAACACTGAAGTGTTTAACAGGTGTTGAGCTTGGGGAATTTAGACTTTTTCTACAGCAGTCTAATATTAAAAAAAAAAAGGCCACAGTCAAACAATGTAAAAATCGTACACTGCAATTGCAACATTTGCCTTTTTTTTCTTCTTCTGGGAAACAGCATCCAGATCTGACCTGAACATCGCAACTGAAAAGTCTACTAGATATGTAAACAGGGAGGGGGGGATGGGGAATTTACTAACCGGCTTGTCCTGTGGCATCCCATAGGGGATGGAGCCGTTCATGGGCTGAAGGGGTGGAGGCTGGGGTGGCGAGAACGCTGCATTGCTGCTGGGTGGATGGTAGTAGCCGTGCTTGAAGGGCTGGCCGTGCATCGGATCAACGCTGTCTGGAGAATCCACAATTACGGCACAGACTTTATCAATGCAACCCCGGTGAGGATTCTGTCAATCTCAACATCTATAATCTCAACAATCAAGTCTGCCACCTTGAGGGGTGGCCGGTATTTGCTCAAATTGCTTTCTTAAAGGTACAATGTTTGAAACATCCAAAATACGGAAAAACAAATACACAATATGCAGTGGTAATGCAGGTCTTTTGTACATGCGAACTGGTTGAGCTGTAATTTCTAATTCATCAAAGAATACTTCATGGAGAGCTAATCAAGACATTTGACAAATTTTAAAACACTGAAAGTAAATTCACAGATTCCTTTTTGACAAACGTCAAAGCGGATTAGTGCATTTATATCAAAAATGCAAGTGAACTTCAAGTAAGCGTGAATTACATGTTGGAGTCTGACCCATTATATCACCACAGTTTAAGTCTACGCTTAGGTTACTTGGAAAAGAGCATTGTCATTAGCAATGCAAATGTAGGACACATCAACAGACTGGGCATTTTCTTTCCAAAGAACTCCACTTCCGCGCATCAATTTGTTCAAACCGCGCGTGAAGTTCGACTGAAAAGGAAGTTATCAGCAGCGCCCACAAATACCATCAAAAAATGACTGATGAGATTAGCTCACTTGTTTCTTTATAAATGCCACTTTGATAAGAAACAGTCCTTTTTGATCATTCTCACTGCTCGTTAACAACTGTCTGACATTTCACGGCAAAGTTCAGCCACGCAGAAGTCCCGTCATCTATTAACCAAGCTGCCGACAGCCCACACTTCATTCATCATACTCCTTGTTTTTAAAAGGTTGTTGAAACTCTGTTTGATTTATAGGCATTCACTTCCATGGTGACTTCTCACCCCGAAATTGAATGCTAGAAATCCCTGTTGGTTTCTTTTTTCCAGTTCAATTTCAGTTCAACCTGGGGACACCTCTCCAACATGCCTAACTGGAAGCCCATTTCAAAAAACATATGTTCGCAATCAAAAGACACACTTTAGGAACTGTCATTAATTCCCGAACTTGCAACAGTGCAATCTTTCTCCTTAATTCAAAGATGCATCAAGCTTCACCTAAAATCAAGTGCAGCCTCGGTACCAGAGTGGCTAGGGCTGAACCTATCTCACCCCTGCAAAATCCTCCAAAAAACTCACGTACTCCAGGAGGATTTAGGTGGGTCTGAAACATTTGAATGTTGTGGCTATGGCTCAGAAAAACACATGTGCCTATGGCAGCTGCTCACTAGTGGCTGAAGCCACTTCCCATAGACACGCATTATTCTGAGCCGTAGCCAGTTGTTTTCAACAAAGCCACAAAGACGCATACACACGATGGTACAACAGAACGGCCTACATGTACTAGTGTTCCAATGAAAATGAAAGCCTTTCGCCTGAGGTTTCAGAAATGTTGAAAAAGTAACAGCTCAGGAAATTGCAAACACAATGTCCTTTTCCTGTTTTGCACAGGGCAAATGCTACTGTGACAAGAATGTGACCGAAGGCTGGCTTGAAGTTCACATGTGTGTATGTGTGCATATACGTGTACAATGTTTGTACAAGAAGACACCAGGCATTTATGTAGGACGAGTGCAAATCAGCCTGTAAGCCTAAATATTCACAATTTACAACTTCTTGTATAAATCAGTTTTACTTGCATTTTTTTTCTAGTCAAAGTTTTCATTTGAGAGGTAAAGCCTTTAGTTTTCAAAATGTTAGAAGCAGAACGTGTATGCTTAGCAGTGAATGGTAATTGTTAAGCATGCACCCCGATATTGACTGGGACTAAGATGGTGTTACAACTACAATCAGGAATTCAAACAGTACTGCACTTTAAAACACAACTACAAAACTCTCACTGCGGCAGGTTATCTGGAGTTTCTGGTGTCACAAGGAGAAGTTTGAGTGAATTTGTGGAACTTAAAATACATTTCAACTCTGCCAAATTTTGCCTTAGACTCGCTTCATATTCGCATGAACAGTGAAGCGTGAGCATGTCTCCCAATGTCAGCATATCTACCCCTGTCCAATGCCCTATTCATTCCTATTTAAGCTTTACTACATACACCCCCCATAACCTTGTAAAAAAAAAAGGCTTTGCAAACCAACTTGTGATCCTGCTTTTGCTTTTAAGTAATGGCTGAATCATTAACTTGCTATATGCATGTAACTAGCAATTACAGAGGACTAAATAGCAAGCTTAACCGTTACCTATGTCACCCATGTTAAGTTTCCCTGGTAACCAACAGCACTACCGCAAAGCATTAGTTACCCTTTAAGCTCACCTCTGTTAGACCAGTTACCGGAAGAGCTAGCGGACGTGGTGGAGTCCGAGGAGTAGCGATTGTTAGTAGTGTCTACGAGAACGTTACTGGAAGGAGAGGTTAGACTGCCTGGCATACTTGACAAGGGGGTGCTGCCATGAGGGTACGACTGGCCTGTGGGGAGGGGGAGCCCTAATGAAGAAAGGGAGGGGGAGACAAGAAAGATTGAGAGACAAAAAGAGAGAGAGAAAAATAAAAAAACCTGTAAACACGAGATAATTCCAGTCGGTATAATGCCTGCATAATATTAAACACTTGGTCTCATTGGCTCCTGTGCATGAAGCTCTGAGGGCGCTCTATCCACAGAAGGCTAGTGAAGGCACTTTCACCGATCAGATGTAAACCACTTGGGGCAAGGCAAAGGCAAGACCATGTTAGAGCTAATACCGATACATGTACATGACGTAACGTGCAGGAAGTCTGCACAGTGAAGTGTGCTTTGCACTGTTGGCCCTCACATACCAGTCATTTTCAAACTTTAACTGCTTGAAGGCCACCGCATACACAGAGTTGATGGAAAAAAGATACCGGCAGAATGTCCGCATTTCTTTTTTCTCTTTTTTCAGTAGTATAAGCCTAAAACTACACATGTGTAAGTGTTTGTGCATACATGTTATCGATTCTGTTCCAACACAAAATAAAATTCAATTTTATTACGCACAAAAAATTTCAGGCACTTTACATATTGAAGTCTAATCGTCGACACAAGGATCAATGTACTTTTGCATTCGAGGGCTCACTGAAATGAGACAGTAATTAAACTGGACAACAGAAGGCTACACAGCCGCACACACTGACTGAAATTAATAGCCATGCAAACTTCCACTCAGAGAAGATACACGTAGTACATGTACCAGCAAAAAAAAAAATCATTACCCACTTCTGCTGTTTTTTTCTGAGGGCATCAAATGCTAACTGGTAGTCAGACCATCTGTGATAAAATGCTATATGTACTTCACACGCCAGAATCCAACGCAACCAGCCTGCCAGTTTCCAAGGATACACTGCATAGTACCTGTGTGCCTCTTTTAAAAATGTTTTCAATGTGTTCTGGCTACATCAAAAATATGATCTGGGTACCTTTAATAGGTCTCATTAATGACTACTCATGCCCCTTCCAGAGAAGGCATTATTCATATAAACCAATAGATGGGGTCACAGGTCCTTTCATGCATCAAACCATTTAGCCTGTCCTTGGCGAGACAGACAGCTATCTTGGTAACATTGAAATGATAGCAATGATGACACAACTTGGTGTCGCCGATTAGTAGCAACGGTCACAGCTGCGATGAACACGGCAATATGAGGAAGGAAAATGCATCAGACAAACCGGCACCAGAAAGACAACAGCCCGCGCATATGTCATCAGCAAAATGTATGTTCGTTCTAAGGGGGCGTGCTACTGCAAGTGTCATGTACCAGTAATGGTCACATGGCAAAAGTGCCACAGCAAAAGCCTGTATCACTTAAGTGACAGTGTTGACAGAATTCACAAGCCTGGCACATGATACGATGTTAACTCTGATCACACATAAGGGATTTCCTTTGATAACAAAGCAACCAGACAGACCCTCAAATTTGTCACACCTGACACACCATGGTCTTCTCGTTTGCTCGTGTTGACTGCTCTACTATGAAGCTATCGACACAAGCATACTTTGCCAGTTTGCCTGACAGAAGCACTGTCACTATCTTGAACAATCAAATATAAGCAAAGCAGTGCAATTCGGCCCGCAACTGATGCATCTTGTCATTTCAACAGCAATTTACACTCCAAGCATATGGCGTTTGAGGCACTCAGGTAACTGCAGTTTATTTGTGTGGCCATTAATCTGATTTATTAACCCAGTGATTCCCTCCTCCCCAAAGAACTACACTGTATGAAGCCAAGGAGGCCATGTGAAACAAACGCACGGACGCATTCAAATGAATTAAAGCTGGGTTTCATTTACTCCTGTTCTGCCCCAAATCACTGTAAACTAACATAAGAAGTACATTGTTGCCTGCAAAAAATGCCTCAGCAGACAGGTTCACTGAGCATGATGATGGATGACTCGTTAAATCATACATAAAGCACAGTGACTCTCCACTGGTATTAAAGATTACTAAAAAATGCAAAGCAACCTGCATGTACATGTCTATGTACATCATAGACAAACCAAAGCACAGTACCCCATCCTTTGACTTCACCGAGCCACTTATCTTGCAAAGCAGCCCTGCATTCAATAATGAGTGCTTCACAAGTGGTTACTTACATGTACATGTACATGTATGAAGAAACTTCAAATCCAAGCCTGTTTCCCACTGTTCTGATGCAATGATTCAACTGTTAGAAATCCACACATGTGCAAAATGCAACCCGCTTCCATTCACATAAATAGATATAAAGTTCCCTTGCAATAATAACAATAAACACCTGATGTAGAGTACATTTATATCACGTGTCTCATCTATTCATGGGGCAATGAATAGATGATATACTTCCAAATTGGCAGTAAAATATCAACATGTATATCAATAAAATTACAAGACATACACAGCCTAATGCCAGTAGCTTAGCGATTTATTGCTCAGGGCATGTCATATTTTACAGAAATAATTCTTACTTTTCTTGTATCGATTCGAGTGTCAAAACACTGAATTAACATAAGAATAAAACAAAATTTTGCTGCATCTATAAATCCACTCTGGGGCATTCTGAGGTGCTGTTGGTTTTTGGTTTTGAGGAGGTAAACGTCATCCTTTGCCCGAAGCAAATATGCGAATTCATTTTGTGGTCCTTGGCTGAAGTGACCAACAACCTGCTGTGGTATATTTGTGGATCAACGACTCGCCTCACGTTTTGTAAGCAGCTGGCCCAAGCCACGAAGTGGTCTGTATCGTGACGTGAATGCTGCATGCGATGTGGAGAGTGTGTCCTTTTTTGAGCTGAAGAGCTACTTGTACAATAACCATTCCCGCTGAACCGTCCCATGTACACCCAATGCTGTTTGGACTTTGGACTCATTGGCTTCAGTACAGAAATGATCAGTGTTGCCTAAAAGCAGTGCATGTTGTCTGTCTATATCTTACGTACAAGCAATGAATGTAATAAATGTATGGTGTACTTTGTAAACACTGTGCTGTGGGCCGATAATATGACTGTCTCATTTGATCATCTTAAACAGCTCAGGTGATTACTTACTATTAGACAGCAACGGGAACCCCCACAATGAGGAAATCTAAAGCTCTATGACCTTTTCCTACACTGCTTTTTCTCTTTAATGGCAAGTTTAAAGACGGGGAAATCTGCTTGTCTGAGGGAAACTCACATGCCTGACAGTGGCAGTGCCCAAACCATCTGAGAATTCTGCTGGAATTCTGATGGCTGTGCAATGAAGGAATGGGAATAAGAAAGGAACAAATAAACCTCCAGCCACAGAGGTAGCAAGACGGAGTCACCCCCCCACACACACACACATTGTAGTCTAGAATGTGAAAGGGCCATTCCTTGAAACACCTGATCCTCTGCACAGCTGAAGCCAATTTATTTTTTTCAAATTTCAACTGAGCAAACCACAACAAAGATTGTAGCACATCGCAGGAATGAAAGAGGGCAAACCACTACTAAACAAAGCCCAGTTTGTAATTCCTGGATACAAATTCGGGAAGTCCCCCGCTCAAATTCCACAAAGTCTTGTGCCGATTCTCTGTTTTATTAGTCCGACTGCTGGTAATTTGACCTCGTAATTTTTTTGGAAGAATCCTTTTTATTATCTATTATCAAATTTTTTTCACTACCTAACTCAAGCATCCTTCATTTATATCATTCATATGTATGAAGAGAAAAATACCCTTTTTCAAATTGTCCAGCTTCAGTGAAAAATCTCGGCTGCGGACTCCCTCAAAGCGTTCGATGTTCACAGCCACCGCTACACTGGTTGATGCTCTGCATTAACCATCAAGTGTGCATGATTGGATAATGTTTAATTCCTCGGGACAATTTCGATGGGACACAGCCGACATCTGAATTGGAGCCTGACAATACCATCGCGCCTTCAGAACAGGTCATCATTTTGAAGGCTTAGACTGATTTGGCGTCGCAAATAAATAAGTTCCCTTCCAACGACCAAGATTTCGAGATTTGTCTCAAAAAATGCAGTTAAATATCAAACGGGAACAGGAGGCATATTTATTATCCCCCTCGTGACACTAGCAAAACATTCCGTCATCATCCACATCTGCATCAGTAACGATCATTTAATTTTAACCCCGTATCAAATTTTGCAACAAACCAAATTACACAGTGCTGTTGCCTATGGGTAAAAATTGCACTATACCATGGCATTAGGTTATTTTCACAACTGGGGAAAGCCAGAATTAATGCATACAGAATATCATGCGTTCATATCCTTTGCCAAAGGCACTGTCCGTATACAGTGTCAATGAGAAATTCATGCAACAGCCAGGCAAGGGGCAACGACTGGCATATGTTTAGAACCATCTTAAGGTCAGATATGTGAGTCTTGGTCCCTTAAGTGCAGATGTTTTGGCAATCACGGTAATTATTCCGTCTAGGTATTAGAAACTGAACAAAGCTCAGGGATCATATGGTACAGCTGAGATGATATGAGTAGTGAGCCACCGAGGTCATGTTGTAACAGAACCGTATAAAAGGTTTCAGATATCATCTTGGTTTAAATTTTGGATTGTTTTTGTCCTCCATTTAGGTTTGACGACACGAATTTCCCGACCATCTCAAGTGACATTTTAAAACGTACTCATACATGTACATGTAAGTAAATTTACCTGTGCTAGTAGGTGAAGTACTTGCATAACTGAATGTGCTCTGTTGGCCTATGGAACCTGCATACAAAAACGAGGGGGAAAATACAAAATCATTTACAGCCAAAGCATAAAACCCAAGGACAGGCAGGTACAGGGCAGATCCTGAAAAGTTCAATTTTTTAGTACATGTACTTCGTGTTGTGCAAATACAGGCCGGGGGGGGTACAAACTAGACAACCTGGTTCAGTCCGCCCTGATTCCATATTTGGTCATTCTGAATCCTCTGAGGGATGTTTACACTCAAGACAAAGACAATCTGCATGGATGGGGTCAGAAGGTGAAGTCGTGATGAAATGAGCTTCAAAAGGGGCTACTTGTAGGTGCTTTGAACCAGTCTGTGTCTATCCCATATTGGGACATCCACTATTTGACAGGTGCCAGGGAAGAATGTCATGGTCCCCTTGATGCAAGGTTTAACATCAGGGAAAAACAAATACCAGCACTGATTTATAAGTACAAGTACATTGGCCAAGGGTAAAACCATATGTTCCAAAAGGAATGCTTTTTCAAGAGACTAAAGTCTGAAGTGGCGAGCGTTGGAATTTATCAGTTCAAGTGTTACCATTAGGACACACTACGCTGTCATTAAAACTGATCACACATCTACAGTGCATTCATATTCATAACAGTTTAGTGTAAATGTATACTGTACATGTAGCCAGGTGGTAGGACGGAAGACATTTTCCAATGTGGATATACATGTACATGAATAAGGATCTCAGATGTGGACCAACATGTATCTAGTTACACCCTGCACACTAGCTGCAATAAATGACACACTGGTACACTACAATAAACCCCATTCATTGCCTAAACCTAATCACTTCAATTATGGATTACACACTGCAAATGGAACATGACTCTGCAACCTTCCCTTTACAAATTACATGGCACAAATACTGGCCGACCGACTGACTGCGACTGCTTTGGAATCCTATCCCCAGAAGCACCATTTGAGAGAACATCACAAAATCACTATCTAATAGTACACAGTAGCTTCCATGAAAGCTTGAGAAGCAAAATGAAATTACTGTTTACGTGTGTGTACACACACTATCAGAGATCCAGATAAGTGGAGGCATCACACCTGATAGTCAAATTGAAGTAATTTCTTCCCTCCTTCGGAAGTAAAATGTACATTGACAGCTTGTTTTCTAACGTGCTAACAAAAATGGGGCTTGTCATCTTAATAAGATTTTGGACTGGGTACATGTACATGTATGCTAGATAGAATGGAATCTTAACCTGTGATGCCACTTGCATGTACTGTACAACCAGTCATTATATAACTGCATTACATGTACAATGTACCGGTGTATAATATCAAAACTGATGGCAAACAGGTCACAGATTGGTAACAAAAAAAAGCTCAAAAATAACACTCACACATACATGTAGCGTGATTAATACGCAGAAGTATACTCATAGCAAATGGAAGTTGAACCAATCAAATTTTCCAACTCTGTGACAAGATATGCATCATGTTTCAAAACAAAAGGTGACTTTAAAAATGCTTCTTCTACTCGGAAATGGATTGAATGAGTCACAATGAGTGGAAGGGGTTAAGCACGAACATGCTCCCAATGTATGGGCAACTGTAAACCATAGTTGTCCGACATGTACATGTAGATTAATAAAAGGGACCAAACACCTTTCATTAACTGTATCATTTACATGGCACTCTCAGTAATGACAATCAGAGACATGGAACAATTTTTAACACCGAGCGTTGAAGCAGCGTCATGCATGCATAATGCCTATGATGCTTGATTAAATGGATGCTCATACTTTTACAATGCACTGCAGTTCGGAGACGGGCATCTGGCTGGAATTCTACAACATGTGCTTTTCTCATGACATTAGTCATACTGCGTGACTACTCCCGGATTTCATTTTTCTGCAAAACAGCGTACGGCACATAACTTAAGACGTCCCTGAATCGTGAAGTACATGTTTATAAAAACACTGAGACATATCATGCACTGGGCTATCAATCTCATTAAAGATACGTCTAGGTCTACGATAGTACAGCTTTGCCCGAAGCCAATCGGGCTTGTACAGTACGTGTAGTTGGCGTAGCAGGTCTGGCCTAGCCATTGCTGGGACATCTGGACAGTGTTTTTGTTTCATAAATGTATTAAACATTAAACAGATCGCTCATACATTTCAAAACAGTGCGGTGGACGGGATATCAGCTTAAAGGTGAGGGTAATGGATAGTCACAGGGCTTGTAAAAGGCCTCACATAAATGTAGCACAAGTTGATAAACACTGCTTGTTTGGCAGATGACTACTCAACTGAACATTTTACACAAGGCAGTTTCCTCAGCACTGCAGGATAAGTGACTAACGACCTCTCCATACAGGTAGTTTCCTAGAACGATTTAGGAAAAGGAATGCGCATTCTCATCTCCACAACTGTAGAAAATGTCAATTCCCCATGTTTTTACCAAACATCCTTTGTTTGCTACAGAACTGACGGTATGATGTGTATTTAGGTTTATGCACAAACTGCGAGGAAGGCACAGCAGCATGTCTCAGCCCTGCTTGCTAAAAGGATGAAGCCAAGAAGTTGACAGAAGGTAGAGACACGCCACACAGCCTGTTTTCCGCGAAGAGCAGTGCACGGATAATGAACAACGGGGTAATGATAATTTAACATATTCTGTGTGTATTTCACAACCATAGTACATGTAACACCCAACATCAAGGAAGTCTCTATGCTTCAATACCTTTGCCTGAGAACTACATGAACCAACATGTAACACCTGTGAGGCGTGGTCCACTTGCTGACAATGACAGCTTTGGCCGATGTTCCAAAAGTTCATAAATGTACATATAAACAGATGGAAGGCCATCATTTACATTTTCAGCGACTCAGGTGAGCAACCTTCCATGCAAAGTGCAGAAATGTTTTGCCGACATTTATAGTGCACGGGTCTACAATTACCAGAGTACTGTGAGCACTATGCAGAACACATCAAACTCATTAAAGGCTCTTAGGAAAAATTCAACTGACTCGTACATGTACATGTGCATACATGTACACACAAAGGTATATGTAATACACATGTACGTATTTGGTTGGTAGCAGCAATTTCAAAATGCTCCCATTTGCTGTAAAAGCCTATAGAGTACTGAAAGTGAATACGTCACGCCCACAACAATGTGTGTAAAAGACATCAGTGCAAGAACCAGTGCATAAACCAACCTGCAAGTGTACTCCATTTGTCTGCACTTTACTTCCATTTTGGCACTCAATACAAGTACTTTAAAAAAGGGTAAACTAGCACTTTAAGTAACAGTATGTTATACCTGTAGCAAGTGCACTATAGAACTCCTTGACAGAAGACAACCTCCAATCTTGCCCACATCAATGTTGTAGACAGGGAAATAATTACCTCCTGGCTGAAATACATCAGGTAATCTCCACGCTTTCACACTCCCTCATCAACGGCACGACCAGACAACGCCTCACCTCTCGCTATTCTCTCGGTCAGCAGTGACTACACCATCTCCTCGGTGGTGCTCAGAGTGAATTACCTCTCAAGCCCACAGAATCTTCAGGACATACGGTAATCTCCCGAGCTGATTACAGTCATCCACTACGTCACCCCCCCTTCCACAACAAGCCTGGCCGCTCTTTTATTCCTAATGAAACCGCAGTCTGCATTCATCCCAGATGACTTTTTAGCTGGTTCAAGAGGCCAGTGCGGCTCAGTTGATTATTGATCACAAATGAGGGGTGGGGGAATAGTAAATAAAGGGGGTGCATAATTCCCTTACAAATAGGTAATACTATCCTTTCCTGCAATTTATGGAAACCTCTTCAAAACATGACTTTGGGATGACATCCGACAGCATTTAAATTTCCATGTCAGTAAACGTGAAGCACCAAAACTATTAAAAAGAATTCTGGAGGTAAATTTCTCTCTATTTTTACCACAATTGAGACATAAAAATCTTCTTTCAGATGCATAAGAAAAGTTGAACCTTGCACACAGCCATTCAGACGGAAATCCTCCAGTAACTGCTGGATTCCAGAAAGTTCTGCACAGTAATGCAGAGGACATTTCAGGATTTACAGGCATAATAGTGGAAACAGAAAATTCCAATTCCTCGAGAAATCCCCACAATTCCGGGTCCCCATCCTCATGTTACCCTGCACAACGTAGACTGACATCTGAACTGTTCTTCTCCCAGCAGACTGTGGCAAGTCTACACTGACTGAGTCAATGATGATATTCTATCCTCTATGCCACACATATGCTTTACACACCACCCGTCACCCTAGAGATTGTTCCCTCGCATTCAAGGTGCGCCGACTAAATCCTCGTATAATCAACGGAACAATTCCCAGCAAGCTGGGTTTTGGGTAACAGCAGCAGAGGTTGTTCTTGGCAGTGTAAGATTTCATCCTTCTTACAGCCTCTTGCACTTTTAGAAGCCAACCCCTCATAAAGAAAGACACAAGAAATCTGGATGATGCCAGCTAGATAATTTTAACGGACTTTTCAACTTTTTTGTTTTGACACCATAAAAAATTAACGAACTATGAAATATGCTTTCAATGCTTCTCATTCACAGCTTAAATGTATCTTTCAAAAGCAGCAAAATAAATCCCCAGGAATAAAACAGAGTCAAATATGGGATCACAACTTCTCCCAAAATCTTGCCATCAAACTTTTGCCATTTTACTAGCAATTCACACAAATCGTGAGAAAAGAAAATAGATCAATTTTCAATTTGTCACCCACAACCATTTCATGAAAAAAACTAAAAATCTTCTCAAAAACTGACTTTCTCCAGGACTCCAACGGAACAGCTTTAAACAGAACTTACTTTCAGATTTAATACATGTACCTAGAAAACCAGCTTGTTGCAAGAACCTCCATAACCCCATCCGAGCCATGACAGATAACCACTGTACAGTACCTTCCTCGAGGGAACCCAATTACAGGCAATAACAAGAGCTTCTTGTCACCACGCAGCGTATTAGGCAAATTAATGCACAGACTAGCAAGCAATGATTACACGTGTTTTGCTTTCCTTTCCACTGACTGCAATTAATCGAACAAGCTGCCATACAAATAGACTCATTACCACTCTCGTTCTACAGTTTCCTTCCCTATAATTTACACAGAATTTGTATCGAGGGGTCGTTATAGAAGATAGCTTCGTCCTTCTTCATGAGTTGTCATCCCCCTTTTTTCAGATGTGATTAAACTCAAACTTTTTGCAAAAAAAACAGTCAGTTGCATAACATCCGACACATTTTCAAAGAGCTGATCACGTCACGAGTGAAATAGTGCCTAAAGGAAGATCAGTACAGAACAGGACAGTTATTTAACAGTTTGGCACAGCGCCAAGCCAACGCAAGCATCACCGATGCTTACACCTCACATGCACAGAATCATAATTGCAAATAAAGTATTTCCCCCGGGAGAAATATAACCCAATGTCAACAACGGGGCAACAGCGCAACCAACCAGTACCCTTATAGCTAGGCCCTATTGCCAATCGATAGAACGGAGGCTTCTCTTTTCAGGGGCAAAGAAACTTCATGGGCGAAACATGCAAATTTAATTCCAAAGGCATTCTGGATCTGCCAGTTGCTTTTGATAGTACTTGTTTCCTTTTTCTTTTGCTGAATAGCTGTTCTTTTATGTACAATGAAACTGTAGCCATACTTATGGAAAAAGAAACAGGAAACTGCCAAAGCAGCAATGTGCTTTTTTTTCCCCCCTGAAATTTGAAGACAACATTTTCAAGCTGCCACACTATGCCAACTCTTCATGCATGTACATGTACACGTACAGCTATGCCGTACACATACATGTACAGTATGTTCACCTGTACATGTACATCTATACATCCATATACACCTTCATGAGTGCTGTTTTGTTGGTACATTGACTTTTTGTTCATATCAATACGAGTATATGTACATTTGTCAGACAGTGGTGTTTAACTTTGATCTTGACCTGTTTGCTTCCCAACAAAAATTCGATTCAAAAACAAAGTTCCAACAAACCGTCAGCCTTCTTCAACGAGACTGTGAATGCTCTGTCCCACTTTTTCTGCCTGCTCCCACTCATGCCTGGGCAAACTTCCAAGATCTCCCCCCCATCCAACTTGCCGGGCATAAATCAAACCCACATATTTCTATTGACAGCGCAAGCAGGCGTTCACCTCTAATCCAAGGGAGGCCGGTATAATGTAAACGCTGCAGACATGACACATGACTGAGTGTGCTGTTTGCAGGCCGCCTGCCTGTCCACCAAATGATGGCACGCGCCTGAATTCCGAGAGCCCCTTTTTTTTCTCTGGCTTACATTCCTGGCATTATTTACACAGACTGCCTCCACTGCATCACCTGTAATAGCCCAGTGGCACACCCCCCACATCAAGCTAGGGATGTGGAAAACACTACAACGGTGGCACGGAACAGAATACAAAAGATCCCACAGGTGTACACTACAGATACTGGTACATGTACGTGCACATCATGAGTCTAATTATCAAACTTAATTATTGCTCCCAGCATCAGTCTTTGTCTTCCTTAAAAAGTCACGGAAAGGCTTCATTTCCAAGCAGCCTGCACAACTCTAAATACAGGTGTTCCTCACCGGGATTATGTTTTTGATTCTTCCCGGCCCAAAATTGCCTTTTCTTTTTGTGCAACATTAGCTGTTTTCCTACCTCTTGGCATTTTTTTGGGAGAGGGAAACATTTTTTTTTTAAAGTTGCGACTGGAAACAGGCAGAGGTGGTGGTGTGTGTAAATGGAGAGAAAGCAAAGGGCAGGTTCGCACAATGTGTGAAATAGCATAAGAAACCTAAATTAACAGCTACCAAGCAAGGTAAGAAAGCACACCCGTCAGTTAAAAGACTGATATTAATCTGCACAACTTGAGTCCAAAAGGAACAAACATGAGGGAATCAATCTGCTGCTTTGCCCAGGTCTAATCCAGTTCCATATCTCCAGCCTTTAATTTAAGCCAATGCCTGTTTTAATCCTGACCTACAAATGAAATAAATAGCGTTCAGGTATTCCCACTGGCCCCTCACTAATCTGATTATGGTCATCTCGGTTTCCCCAAACACCTGTGCTTGTCGGTATGCCGTCTTCTGATCTGGAGCCATCATGCGTCTCGTACATGTACATGTATGTACTAGACTCAAATAATGGGGGCAGTTTCTATTTGGATGACAGCAGAATTTTAATGACCTTCATGTTGGTGCATCTTTATGCGTCACAAGCTGACCAGTGGTGGGCAACCCCTCTTCATAAGACACAACTACCAAATTTGTTTGTTACAACAGCATCTTGCTAATGCCAAATAATGGCAATTCCGACCAAATCTCAAAACCACTACACGTTCAGGCTGTATACAAGTTTTTAAATACATCACATTCTGAAGTAACAAACAAGGAACATGGCTTCACCCACACTGTTTCTCCTTTTGTTGTCCAAGATATGAGAGGCATTGAAATTCTGTACACGACAATACCATACACATGGCATCTTACTTCTCAATTCTGTCCAGCTACTTAGTGGTTAAAAAAATTAAAGAACAAAAAGGGAAGCGAAATCTCCGGATCTCCACAAAAAAAGACAGGCCATAATGTAGGCTGATAAAAATGGCTTGAAAGGTTGATAACAGCAAGATAAGCAGACTAAACAATCAACAATCTCAGGATTTATACACAGAGCCAACAACAACAGGGTAGACAAGTGTTTGATTTGACATCATGGAAATGCAATGGTGGCAAGTAGCTACACAGATCAGGCTAATTATATGGGAGTGAAAATCTGAAATATATGCTCCACTGTCCACAGGGATAGTTCGCGTTCTCTTCCCTACTCCATCTAATCATAAGAGCAATCAGGCCCTTGCAATTATAAAAACACACCTGCCAGGTTTCCAAAGGTGCATGTATCACCTGTGCATACATGCAGTCCAGCAAAAGTACAGGTATACTGGCAGCAGCTGGCCATGTGCAAATAAACATAGCATGTTTTGATGCATCCCTGGATGTTTGCCACTGCCAGGGATAATGGTTGGATTTACAAAAAAGCCCAGGTCCCAGGTAAATATTACCAATGCAATTGGCTGATTGATACATGTGCATAATGGGAATGTAGGGCTGAAAAGGTGTCCATGTGTAAAAGAGTGATTCTATACTATAGCAATCGTGGAGCAAGACGCCACTGTTTGTGATGGTCTGTAGCTCATCGCTAACACTTAAAAGACAAACAAACCTGTTTCAGTGAGCTACATTTCCATGTACAAGTGGAGGCATCTTACCACTGAGACTAGACCACATGATACACGGATGCAAGAACTCCCATCTGCATGCTTAATTAAGAAGCGATCAAAACAGGAAAGGAACAGAGTTTGAGGATGAAACTGTTTTCAAAAGACCTTCTTTTCAAACAATTTTCTGATTTTTTTTTCTTGGAGAGGCATCTTTGGATTCATTTTTTTTGGGGGGGGAGGCAAACCTACAAAATCATTGAAAGCCATGACCGAGAGAATTGTTTCTTGCCCCCTGCAGCTGACATTCTTGGGTCCCTGGTTCCAATTCCAGTTCTGGTTCATTACACAAAACAAGACCCCACAACACCACTGCTACTGGTATAAAAAGGCCATAATCAAACCCAATGCTTCACTTTTTCAATGGGATGTGTACAAAAAATTAAATAAAACAATAGCAACAGTCTTGAATCTGATGATCTGGCAGAATTCCAACAAGCTATTGCAAATCAGCTACACAAAAATAAACAAGTTGACTTTCCTCACCCTAATGACCAAGTAATGTGAAACACAGGTATCCAATCACAGAGCTCATTATTCAATCAGCAGTTTTCCTTTCTTCTCTTTATTCCAAAGGACAGAGCACATCCCTCACTAATTCCTGCAGACCATTGACCTTGGGGGAATAAGAATCAATTTATCATGCTTTCCAGGGACCATTCATTACATCCCTGGATTCCCTGTGCCCCTTATCTGGTTTCTAAGACAATTGAAGATTGGCAGCTGTCAGGGAGATATCACTTGGAACCCATCAAGGACAACGCTGTCTGGGGTGTCAACACCTCACCTTTTGACAGGGAATTATCTTCAAATAGAAAGATCTTTCTTCAGTTCAACAATGCAAACAAGTGAGCACTACCATTTTACTTCAATGGCAGCCCTGTCCCACCTCCTTTGTTCAAGCAGTAATCAAACTAATATCGATCAAAATAATATTGCGATCTTTGAGCCAAAACAAACAGTCACCAATGCCCCCCATAGTCTTGTACTGCGACGTCGCGAGAGATAAAAAGTTTAGGAGTGGAAAGAGAATCTTTCACGGGTAATTTCAAATCCCAAGGAGAGCGGTATCAGCTTACTGTTGGCTCCATGACAATAGTCACAAATGTGATTACGGTGGGAAACAGCATTGAGAACGATTATAGCTCCTCCGCAGAAAAGAGTGGGCGACTTCAGAGGATTGAAATCTGTACACAGGCTGGACTCGACGGGGACTCCTGATATGTATTTGCGAAATGACCAATGGTGTTATTGAAGTTAGAAGGCTATGCAGGAACAATGACATTTGTCAAAATAATTGCAGTTTCTGATGACTGTTGGCACTGATCAAGTTTATGCAAATATCTTGTGTCTCTGATTGGAACAACTGAGTGGTCACTGGTTGCTGTGGTAACTGAGAAGCTGGCATCAGTTAGAGACACTGTTCGGGGCAACGTGTGGGCGTACAAATATTTATTGGAAATAATGGTCAATTTATGATGTCCCCAGTTGTAAGACATCAGAAATCCTCACAAAATGTATTTCAGGAGGCCACTCAAAAGAATTCACTCCAAAAGGTAAAAAAATCAGTCTTGCATGACTGACCAACCAAAGTTTTAATAGGTTAATAGGTTTTTTTTTTAAACTGTTCCCACGATCTGCAGGGGAAAACAGGTAACAGGCTTACTCATCCTACAGTGAAAGAATGGAAATTTTATGACAGCCCACATTTATGCCAACACAACTCAACCTTGGTATGATTGGCTTAATAGTTATGGCAAACCTTGATGTTTTTATGCCATTCAAAAGATAATTTTCATTACCTTGATAAATTGATAGGATTGCATCAATGGGGGTGAGAAAAATCTAAGGTGGAAGGTCAATCTTCACTGCGATATCTTCTTTTGGATAATAATGTTTTTTAAAAATCCCTTTTTTTACTTTTACCTTTGCACTTAAAATGACTTTTGTAAACACACCTCTTTGGTTTGTTTCTGCCAGGTAAAAAAAAAATGAATTTCCAAAATTTGTTTCATTTATTTCATTCAAAAATCCAATCAATTGAACATGCCTCATTCACAGAGTTTACAAACCTTTCACCAATGGGTTTAACCTGATTAGAGGTTCTCAGACTGAAACCTTTGTGCTCACATCTGGATTGTAACAAGCAGACTGACCATTCTGAGAATGTCCAATTCAAAGCAATACGCCCCGCTACAAAAATCACAACATAGTACATACATGTGGCCTAAAAAACTTCCAGTCACAACCAAATCTTGACAGAATATGAGAAAAAATTCCTGTCTGAAAAGGAGAATATGCTGTAGTCCATTATCAATTGTTATGTGCATCACTGTACAAATACATTTTACTTTAGGTCAGAAGAACAAACAGTGAATTCAGAAACCTGCACCTCCATGTAGGTCACAAAATCGTATCCATTTAGAATGCAACACATCTGACTAGTTAGCGAACACATTTGCTGGTAGCATTTGGGTGCAATCCTCATCCAATGCATCCGGATGGTTTTATAGACTGCCAGCAACGAAGGGACAAGGCAATTTCCTACATGCCGATATTAATTACTCGTCACTCCAATCTCAATAGTTTTGAGTACCAGTGGTTCTGTCTCACCCACTCAATTGAATTCAGTCTGGGACACTTGGGCTTCAGTCTCCAACTTGAGATCTGAAAACTCAACTTTGAAGGTTTAAAGAGCAATCAGAAACACTTAGGCTGTGTCCAAAATGGGCTTCCAGAGCTAGAGCTGTGGCCGGAATGTACCTGCATATTTCCAATGAAGCGACGACCTAAACCTAAACAGTAATTGTCTACTTGACAACAGATTCGGATGCAGCTTCAGACGGAAAACAGATGTAATTTTTGAGATGCACAGGCAGTTTGCATACAAGTGCATATGTTATCCCACTGTCTTCCACAATTAACAACAAACCTGTGATCAGACAGAAGAAAACGACATCCTGTGCTGGCAGAATTGTGACATTCAGCAAAACCCCACATATTGACAGAGCTGTCCAACACACCAAAGACAAACGTACTCGTATTTGCAATCATAATGGTTCAATCCAAACACTCCAGGAAGAAAGGAACTTCAGGTCAAGCCACAACAGTTGGCAACCCACGCGCATGCATGTAATGCATGTACTTGTATCTCTAGAGAAAATGAATCTTTTTTTTTACTACAAGCGGGTCTGATACTGTAAAGCTAACTGTCCAGGTACTTCTCAGTATTGACAGTTTTTCCTTGAGAGTGTTGCTGGGTACGAGTCACACGAAGCACAACCAAACAAAATTTGACTGTTTTGGGGGGGACTGTGTAATAAAACTTTGGGATCTGAGACAGGTTGGCTGAGTATTAGAGAAATGCTTTGAAACGGCTCGCTGATATTGATAAGAAATTAAGACTACATTATACCAAATGCTTATATCCACAGGCTTGACAGCGATAATAGGAAAGTGGCAGGTTTTCAGGGGAGTTCAATTTTCAAAGTTTGAATAACTGTGATTTGGACTGCCGTCATGCCTGTTTAATGTCACAAACTCCTCCGAGTAAAGAAATTGAGATCTAACTTTAATAAGAGCAGAAGCCCTGGGCGCACGATGTTAGCAGGCAATCAGTGTGAGAGCTCGTCAGGCTCCTGCCGGCATCATGTTCTCTGTACCATCGCGACGGGCCACCGACAATTCAAGCCGGCTGCGTGATGTGCGTGCGAAGAGGAGGGAATGTGATGTAAACTAATGCAGAGCTGGGCAGACTATGCTGCCGAGATGGCAAGTGGTACTGTACTGATTGATATTGCAATTAGACTACATCATCGATGAGAACTCAGCTAGCACTGTTGGCATTTGATTATGTACATTTACATGTACACAACAGGGGGAGGTGTTTGTTGACGAGTTGAATGATTTTCTGGGGGATGACATTTTGTGCACATTTAAGTCAGAATTTTCATGATTTTTTCAATTTTGCCAATTATCTCAAATATGCCAAATAGATGAAGTTTTTGTTCTTTGGTTGTAGGTGGAAAGGCTACTCTTTGGTCACTGGGTTTTTTTAACAATGTTCAACACGTAGGATGGTACACGGACCTCACAGGTTAGATGTATCAAGCAAATTAAAAAAATGACTTGAGCTCCCTGAATTTGTCTCTATTTGTGTACAAATAAATGAACAAGTACAAGTGGCAGTTCAACAAAATACCTAAACAGATTTACAAAAGTATTGTTTCCCAGAAAAATCGATTCCATCTTCATTCCCGCTCTTCCAGCGTCCACCAGCTCACGATCTTCTTACTGAAACCTTCCAGGTGAGGATGAGCACTCGTTGCCCCTGAACTCTGAATAAACAAACTGTATTGATTGCATTTCTAGGGTTCATCATCATCGTGGCCTAGTCCCAGTGGTGGAGAAGTGTTGGCTGTTGAGCGGAACTGATCCATGAAATCTCTCACTGGGCAGGATTCCGTTTACAACTTGCACTCAGACAAAGCTGTTCCAGAATGAGTTCTTTTTCTGCTGAGTTTCAATCATTTGGATGAATGATCTGGATGTATTATTCTTTCAAAAAGCAGAGGCGGCAACAGGCAAGTACATATCAAAGAATTTAAAACTTGGAAACCTCACTGACTCCAACTTAGATTTAACTACATGTAAGCTTACAAAACTGTAACAGAAATCACCAAAGTGTACATTGAAAGCAATACTTAAAAAAAATTTCCCATCAATGTCAGGATTATACATTACAACTGAGGAGAAAATGGTAGGAGTCCCATATGTGGACATCACTTATTTTCCCTTACAGTGGTTTATAAACCATTACAAACTGACGTGTCCTAAAAAATCAAATTTAACTGTGAAAATATTGAATCCTTTACTCAGAAAACACTTAAAATTTTTCAGACTAGTCTCACAGGGTTTAAGCACAGGGTGTAAGTGGTGTCCTTGTGCGGACCTCTTTCTTAGAAAATAAGTAAATTTAAGACTTCACCCAGTCTGACCTTTTTAAACTGACACAGCTTTCAGACATGTTATTTTTACCAGGTGACCTGACTTTTGACCTCTGACCCCATCCCATGATTCAGTGATCTGCATAATTGTTTTGCAAGCTGGCATGAACCAATAGGAAGGTGATGATGGGACGGATGGGTCCCCCGTGGTCATGCAATGGCAGTCAGGTATGAAGCGCCGACAGGGGAACAGCTGATCCACCAGGTAGAGCTGGGCCAGGATTTATAGGAGAGGAAAATAAAGTGAGAAGGGAGTTGCCATTGGGCCGAACTTAAGTCGTTTCTTCTTCAACCTGTCTGCTATTACAGTCTATTGCTGCTTGTGTTTTGATTTATGCTGATTGATTTACATGTGGGTAAAAAATACACTGAATTCTAAGGTTTCTGATGTCTGCGAGAGCATTCACTATTAAATGTAACATCCGTGACCATACAATCACCAGGTCCCTTTAGCCACCTACTGTCAAGTCTGATTGGCTTTCACGGTAAATGGTGAAATAACGGACCTGGTGACTATAATTATGGTCACCGGATGTTAGTCAGAAATTTAACATAAATGGCAGTCGACTGATGCAGTTTCTTCAGTCACATTACAAGGGAAATACATATACCGGGTATGTATGACACACCAAGTTTTATATTTGAATCAGGTATTGCGGGTACATAAAATGAAAATGAACAGAAATAAAATTAACCGCAGTTGACGAAACTTGCAGCAGGCCCCACAGGGAATAAAAATCATCCCATATGGGTATTTCTGTGAAATAAAATTTCACCCTGCCCCCCAAAAATACATGTACATGAACTTCAAACTGCACATGCTGCAACCAATTTGCCAGAGTGGTTATTTTCATAAGCCAAGACCTAAGGATTGGTTCCCTGGTGCCACCTGCTACTCTCCCCCCCAAATGTTTATTTACCTTCCGATATGTAAATCCTACATCCCCCACAGATCAATATGAATTAGGACTGGGAGCTGAAAGACTGGGGATATTTGGAGCTAGGGCAGATTCCTTTATACTCATTAGGGATGTGCCAAATATTTGAGTGTTTAATCGATTATCGAATAATCGAATATTATATTTTCCAAATTTAAACATTTGAATGCAAAATTAATGAAAAGGAACAGGGAATTTCCTTTGTTTTAAATGAGAAAAATTGCACTATAGAGGCTTGTTACAAGCAAATTCAAATGAAAAACGATTCAAAATGTAAATTATTCATTATTTCATCAATGCACTATTTAGATTGATCAGCTTACAGGATAGGTCCACATCGCGAATGAACAAGTCCTGAGTGAATTTGACCAGGATATGAAAAAATTGGTCCAAAGGATAAAGAGGCAAAGCAGTGTCACTGACAGTATTTCTCCTTGCAAAGTGAAAAAGTTCCTTACAATGTTGAGCATACATGTACGACATTTGAAAACCAGCGCAAGTGTACCGTCCTTGAAGACGTGCACTTTTTACTTATCACGCATGTGCATGACGTCTGAAAACATGGGCATATAATTTTGTTGGGGCATTTCTGCTCACATTTCTGAGATGTAAGATTTCCTATTAAAAGTAATGACTTTGCCCTCAGGGTACTCAAAAAGTCTCCACTTTTGTGCAAGCACATGTACATATGGTCCACCTAGACACCTGCACACCTGGTGTTAGCATGGTATTAGTAAATGAGACACAGTGTACATGCCTATGGGCACATTCGCCCCCCCCCAAAAAAAAAAAACAAGTTGAGAAAGGTGAGTCAAACTTTTCCTTTACGAGAGTCAAAAATTTTATGCAACTGAGAACGATGAAAGGAGATTCGGTGTTGAAATCGGCATTATATTCTGAGTGTCTGTTAGTGCATTCACCTCACCAACAATGACATGAGTGATATCACCAGAACATTTCATCAATCACTTGCAATACACACCTCAATTTACAATGAATCCATAAACCCTAATGTTACTGACAACGGGCAGAGCAGATTTCGCTGGATTTGGAGGCAGGTGCAGTAGTGCCATTTCTTATCAAGCCATCTCTGTTTATGAAAGTCAACACTCTGAGCATTTACTCTCATTTCATTTTGGTGGTTTCCCGCCTAAACATCATTTCATGGTAAAACTTTTCTCACAAGCCCTCCCCTGTGTGGACCAGCACTGCAGTAAATGGATTTTATGTAATCTGATTTTTTTAAACCCACAAAATGAAGAGGTCAGGTTTTTATATTGCCCCTCTGGCAAGTGTATGGAGTGCATGCACTTTTCTTTTCTGCATGAGCTGCTTCGGTTAAGAGTAAACCACCTAGACCAAAAAGACAAACCACTGCTGACTCCTGTACACTGTAGGGATTAAGGGTGTGATGTGTATGTTATTTGAATACTAATGAAGCAAGACAGGTCAAGCCAATTAATTATATCAGAACACCTGCTGGTCAGACAAAGGCAACTGGGGGGGGGGAACTGTCTAGTTCTCTTTGAGGGTCAGCTGGCATTGTCTGTGGGAGTGGTTGCTGGAGCAACTGTCTTAGCTGGGGTCAATCACAGGGTTCCTGAGTGTATGTGGGTTTGGGGTCATAAAGAGATATTGAGGCCAATGAGACAGTGTTGACATGCTGTCTGGCTGCCACAAACACTAGAGAGCTGAGATGGTTTATGACTTTATGATGGACTTTTATGCAAGATAAATTTGATTGTGGCCAGATGAAGACCTCCAAGACTGACTGACATCCAGCCAGCTGCAGCTGGCAACTTCAGGCAACATCACAAGCCAAAGTTAAGCTCTGAAGCGAGAGGCAGAGAGAGACTGTCTCCCTTTTTTCAACTGTAAATATTTTTGCAAGGAATTCCATCCCCAAAGAAAAGTCCAGCAATTCATAAATAAAGCCCCGAGCCAAGTGCCCAGTAATCAATATCCTTGGAGAAGGAGTCCCAAAACGCTCTCCCAGTCCTGCTGAAAATCCCCCCACTTATCTCAGGAACAAAACCAATCAATGACACCCTGAAAGAACACAAGGATGACCTAACGCTACTGGAATCCTCACCTTCAAAGACACGGATTTCTCCTTTGTCGAAATAATGCTTCTAAAGAGAAAGGGGGGGGAAACGGAATGGCAATATACCTGATGACAAATTAAAGACAATTTTTGACCACTTATAAAAACGATAAAGATTCTCTTTTCTACCCAAGGTTGGATACACTACGGGGAAGTTTGTGACAGCCACATAATCTCTGGGCTCGTGACTGAGGATTACGCAGAAGGCCGAGAGATTTGTTAGTTTCCCTGGAAAATTCAGCCTCCAAATGTCGTAATCCAACTGTGTTTGCATGCATATGTCACAATACACCTCCTCAGAAATTTTACGAAGGATACTGGGCACAAAGGACAATTCGAAAATACTACAAATTAAGGCAGTTTGGCTCCTGTTCAAATGGAGTCATTTTGTGTAATTGAAGTGTAATTGCCCCACAGCGTATTATTTGGGTCAGTCCATTATACCCCACCCTGTTATGTACAGTATGAGGACAATATTATCGGTTCACAATCACTGCCCCTTCCTGCACATACATGTACATGGAGGTCTACATTGCAGAGGTACATGTACATGTATGTCAAGCTGGCCACACGCAGAAAATATATCAAGGAAGATGCTCTCTCCAAATGAAAGATGTTAACCTCCTTTAATGGGCAAATTAAAGAAAACTCCAACAGTGTTTCCCTGGACAGCCGTGTTGACACAGCTCAGTCTGCCAGATACCAACAGTTATCCAACACATTCCAAGCCCCAAACCGCAGACTCGAATTAATACAAAACAGCCATGCAGCCCCTCACTGTTCCAAAGAGGCCCCTAGAATGAACTCACTGAGAAACACAGTGGAAGAATAAACGAAGTCCTCTGTGGACACTCTGCCTTGTACACAGTACACAATGCCGTCCGAACAACAACAGAGGGGTGTAGCGTGGGACAATGGTTTGGGTAAGCAGGTAGGGGTTACTAGGGATGAAAGGCACCTGTAGGTGCCCCTCTGGGGTCTGAAGGTATGCCGTTTCTTTTTTGGAGCGGGAGGGATGTTACTATGATGGTGCTTGGGACTGGTAGAAGTTCTCACACCATTGCGTGACTGTAGTGGAGGGGTGACCAAGGCTGGCCGGAGTCAGACACTGTGAATAACTGGCTGCTCCGACTGGTGTTATTGTGTACCCTCAGCCCAAAATGGCCTTCTGCGCTGAGAGTCATTGTGAGCGGATCGGGCTTGACGTGTATAAATTGACTGAGCTATAACGAACCGGGCTGTCACTTAATTTCGGATGAGAGAGAAGAAAAATAAAGAGAGGTGATCTCGGAGCATGTTCACTCAAGGAAAAATCTTCACCCAAAACAACAATCTCCCGTGCACCAGGTAACAAGCCTAAACAAAATACATACATGTAACATTCAAGCAACAATATGGCCAACTTTCATTAAAAATCAATACCTCCTGAATACTCAAACTATCAAAACTGCAAAACGTGTTCATTGATGAGGCAACAACATGTTTAGTGTACAACCATTCAATGTACAAACATGATCTACACTTTTGGGAGGGGGACTCTAACTCAACAGTAAATGTAGTCATTCAAACAAACATTTGCCTGTCCCTCTCTTTCAGTTTGATACCTTTGTTGCCCGGTGACTAGGCAGGTAGGCCAGACATTCCAAATATTTGGTAAACAATGCTTCAAACTTTGGAATGTGAGCCCTGTAATTCTTTGAAGGCATACCAACATAGTTGAGTATAAAAAAAAAGCTCATTGTCACCCACTGACACTTCACCACTATGGAGTGTCCACCGGTCTCCGCCCCCATGGCAGAAAGGTGTTGTTAATTCTGGGTACCAACTCTTTTGACGTCCCACTGTGAGGGTTTGATTTGTTTGAAAATCCCATTGTTTCCACAATACCCGGGCCCACTGGGCAATGGCCTTCACTGCACCCTGAACGCACAACACGCACACCTCTATCACTATGAATGTGTGAAGTACTATTGAGTATGGAGAACCATATGATTAAGGGTTGGGAAATTTCTAATGCCAGGAGATTTGCTAATATGAACAAACCAAAGCTCACTGTTCTGAACTACAAGATGAATATTGTATCCGTAACACTTTTCTCACACAACTTTTTGATCAAGTTGAGAAACATTCTTCATTTCGCTCACATTCCATCCTGTTCAGGGCAAGGGATGGGCAACACTGTGACAGATTTCCTCAAGTCCCACACCAAGTGAAGCATTGGGGTCAAACCCAAAATAACTGCAAATCATTTGGAAGCAATCTCTTGGTTATTAATTGATGACACTGGGGATAACCTGAATTCCTGTACTCTGAAATAACTTTGTTCCAACTTCAACCGAAACCAAACAAACTGCAGGTTTTTTTTTAGTTAGTATCGGCTAAAGGTCATTCACACGCACTTCACTCATTTTATAAACTTATTACTGTTATTACAAATTAATTATCAACTCACCACTGCGCCTTGCTGGTGACAAGAGTTTCATCACAGCTGATCAAACTTCCACACCATCAAAGTACAACTTGGGACTCTCAAAGACGTAACATTTAAAATTTACCACACTACAGAAGACAAGCAGTTGAAACGTATGACAAATTTCGTTCAGTATGTTGATAATACAATTATTTCTGAAACATAGGTGGTTCCAAGGTGTTACAGCTGCTTCCAACACATTGCTGTTGGCTTTTATTCTGCTGGTACCGGCAAATCTTTGATGACGAAGGTGAACAACTCGGACAGCACCCACACAGATTCCACACCAATTCCATAAACTATGCAATCTGGGTCCTTGGATCAATTGTAGAAAAATATCCGAGTGCTTATCGTGGTGGAAGAGTATTTTTAGACAGGATTCAGGAAGCTATTATCCACAGTTCCTCCTTGAGAAGACTTGTCTTCTCTTGGTCAGTGGCTCTAACATCAAAACAGCCAGCGGTGAAAAGGTAATGATGAACTACTAGGCTTTGGCAGTAAGCGTGATGTACATGGTAAACATGCAATAAACACCAAAGGCAGGATACCGGCAATCACTGGATAAGTAATAAAGAAAACTCCCCACTGAGGATTTCCTCAGGAGAACAGCGGTTTCCAGGAATTGTGTAAAAGTAGTGGTTTGAGGGAAGAAGTTTCTGATCTGATCCAACAGATCTAGTATTCTGACTCCGTTGTTGGTGAAGGTTGGTCCCCAATTGGCCACACCACATGCTGACCCTCGCTGAATTCACTGACTGAGCCACAACTCCCCCTGTGTCACACAACGTGATCACACCAAATGCATCAACTGAACAATACCATGAAAAATCCCTAATCAGTTTGACCTTTGACACGGAGTCTACCATTACCCTTGTAGGGAACTAGACATGACGAATCACTCATACATGTACAAACGACACATGCTCCAATGATTACAAAACCATTATGCACCAGGAGTGTACACCAGGTGTGTGCACTTAGATTAGGCCATTCATATTCAACCACACCATATTGTTTGATTAATAATGGAGTGATAAAAGACAGCTTAACTGGATTTAACCAACTCAACCATCCCCACAAAGGTACCCCATTATCACTGGACAGTTATATGGGCTGTGCACATTTTCCTTCTAAGTTCTAAATCTCTTGGTATTTTCTGACCCTAAGAACAGAAAGTAAATGTTGCACCACGAGGCCAGCAACAGACTGAGGTACTGAGATGTGTTTTATCTTCTCTGTGAGATAATAGAAGGGGA
Source organism: Acanthaster planci (assembly GCF_054643075.1). Classification (NCBI taxonomy): domain Eukaryota; kingdom Metazoa; phylum Echinodermata; class Asteroidea; order Valvatida; family Acanthasteridae; genus Acanthaster; species Acanthaster planci. The sequence goes on from NC_141783.1 coordinate 12,151,347, forward strand.
GATCTAAGCACGTTTGCCAGGATCAAAGAAGCCCTCAAAAAGAGAAAAGCTTCTCCTTGTACATACTTATAGGAACATGGGCAATGGAGACCTCTCCAGTCTCCACTCTGCCCCTTGGAGAAGATTCCAAGGCCATCAAAAGTAACTCTACTTCATCTCGTTATTTACAGGGAAACTGTTTGTTCTTTATTTTCCCGAAATGGCTACATTTTCCTCATATGTGTGTACATTTCCCTTCCTCATCAGAGCATCTCTTTTCATTTTTTTTTTGTCACTTGGACTCTAGAAAATTTAAGGTGCAATTACATGAATGTTCGGGATCAATACACCTGTCCCTTTGCTTCGACCTCATTCAATTTTCGTCATAGTCATCCTCCCTGGGAACCAGTCCTATAATCACTTGTCAGCCTCTTGGGCAGATATCATCACTTGAAGTTCTTGGCAAAACACAATGCAAGGGTGCAAGGGGCTAAAAATTTGTCCAGAGGCCAAAGAGACAATGTGGAAGTGATTGAACACCTCCAGGAAACTATCAGTAACACACAGGTGTATGGATAGGGCAGATTGGTCGGTCTGCAGAGTCTTCGATGTGAGAAAACTGCTGGCCACATCAACTATTTCAAGCCACTGCATTTTACCTGCACAAGGAGAAATTCAGCACAATTTTTCGACCCGAAGTTCCAAAGTTCCCATTTGACAAAAATACTGACAAGAAAACTGTTTCTTTTCTCCATAAAGTTTTGATACCCCTCAACTTTTTTGGTCTATAACTGGGATAAAGCTGGGATAGGACTGGAATAAGTTCAGGATTTAATACAGAGATTTGACAATTTGAAAACGTCAGATAAGAATTTGAATGTTTCAGATGTAAGATCATGTAGGTCTGCCAAAGAAAACACCTAAAATCTCAAAGTTGGGATTCTTTAATCTCCTCAAGCCTAACTCCCTGTGCCAGTCCACCATTCACACCTCGGCTTGTGTGTTGAATAAACAACAGCATTTGAAGTCCGGGCCTAGCAAAACTCGGCTGGGTAGTTCATTGCACTGTGGCTCCGGGACCTGGTTAACCTCAAAAACACAGCCTCTCACGCCAACACGACAAAATATAGCCCCGAGATGTCCGGCGAGCAACAAAAAGTAGGGGGGCCCACCCAATGAAAGACTCAAAGAGAGCAAGTATTCGGCCGACGAAATTTCCCTTCTTCTGCTTGGACAGTCACCACAAAAAAAGAACGACAAAGGAGGGGAAGTGTACCCTGACTGGGTTGATTGGGTGAATATAAATGTGCAATTTGCACCCTCTGCTGGTGCCCTATACACTGAAGCAGGGCACTCTCTTTTCCAAAGGTGTTAAGCTGCCAAATCCTGACAAGAACAATTCATAAAATTGGCTGGAGACAGACACCTCCTCAAGAAATCTCCAAACTAATTTTAGGGTACACACAACTACCATCAAAGAACCCTTATACTCCAGTATTCATTTAAAAAGTGAGCTGCGCTACTGAACAGCCCACATGTACCAGTACGAGTACCTTTATGTCAGCATACACTGGCTTAGTGTTACTAATTTATATACAACAGCATCTGTTATCGTTAGCAGCTATCAGAAAACAAACACACTAAATTATTATTAGGAATAAACACAGGATTGGCATGGACCAGCTTTAGAAACCCATTCTATTGATATCCAATGGATAAAATGTACACCATGCCTGGAGAAAACAAGCCATCCGTTATACTTGTTACATGTAATAATCAGTTGTCAAAAAAGTTAGGCATCACTCCACAAGTGTTGTAATACAGCCCAAATGGGTTAGTTCACACCCTTCGCATTAGACAGTTTGGTAGTGTTGTGACAGAAACAAAAATAGACACAAGTAAAATGCATAGCCTTTTTGCCTTTAATCCTGATGATAACACAATGATAATGACAATATTACAAAACCTTTCTTGATAAGGAGGGTTCCAAATTAATTGCACTCAACTTGCTGCAGTCCCTTCTAGCTACAAATGCTACCTGGTGATTCACATCAACAGAGGGCACTGTTCCTGTGTCTTATTCTTGAATGTGGGTCATATCAATCATATTTATGACAAAACAAAGAAGCACTGGCAACAAAGGAAGTTGTAACACCCATACAACCTGAACTGTGGCACAGTGTCACCGAAAACTAAACAGAAAGCACCGATCCTGATTTCCGGGAAGAAGTTTCATTTTAACTCCAACTACCTCTCTGTCCTACATCTCCTTCCTTTGTCTGTCTTTCATTTTCACCAAGTAAAGATGACTAAAGTTGAAACAAATCAGGAGTACATGTACTTTTCTTTCTTTTGTTTTTTCTTGACAGAGACCAGAAAAAGGAGACTTACATTGAGGGTGTTTAAAACATTTTGTCTCAAAAGGTGCAAAGAAGTTTGAGTGGCTTTTTCAAATGATCACAGAACAATTTTTGTGCACAAAGTGTATGGAGGAGTGGACAATAACGGCGGTGAATTTCCACTGCTTGTAGGCCACACCTCTGGTCCAGTAATGGCTTACAACTGTCAGGTTTGTCTGGCCACCCCAGCCTGGTTTGGGGACAACGCATCATGTGCATATTCACAGAGGTACATGTACATCTAGCACAGTTCTCGTATACCACAAGTCAGAGCACTGTGACATCAAGTGACCACTTCACCCTGCCCAGGGCACGGTCTGATGAAAATTTTCCCACATCACATCCAATAAAGGTCTTCCCCTCTCCCCCTACAAACACTCGCAAAGTTCAAGGTGAAGGTGGCTGCCACAGGAAAAATCCCTAGAGGATTCCCAAAGGAATTTTACGGGGAGGCCTCTTTTTTGGACCAGAAAGTTTTTCGGAGTACCTTCAGGACCAAACCATGACGTCTGGCAGTTGGTTCCTGCTCAATCATGCAACTCTAATACATGTTAATAAATAAGCTTTATAATTTCTGTATGTGTGTACTCGTTATATTTTACTTGTAGTTGGAAATAGAACTGAAGGTTGTAGGTGCCATCCGTCACCCTTACACTCATGGACTCAACGACCACTTTTTAGAATATCAGTATTGTGGGAGAAGTAGTACGACTCGTATGTGAGCAGCTGTAGTATTCTCTACTGTCTGAAGGGCGGACAGCCTGCCAGGTCTCCCTCAGACTCCAAGGTCTGCCATTTAATTATGCTCTGTCATCTTATTAGTCAACGCTCAATGACTGTACCTATGCTTCTGATGCACCTGCTATTGAACCAATAGCTACTGTGCAGGTAGTGGCATATATAGCCTATGAAAAAATTATATTCTCTCGTGCATATTTTATGTGGCAAATTGATAGCTCTTCTCAAATGGAGGAAGTGTTCCTGCATCATTTGAAGTGATGTGTGAGCCCGTGAGATACAATAAATAAAAATAATTAGAGAAAGTGACCTGAAAACCATAAGAGCTTTTATGGGCATGTCCATTTTAAATGGTGAATTTAAAGGCTTCCATGCAATATCCTTGAGAATCTGGCACCTGTACTTGACATTGAAAGTTGTAAACAGGCAAAAAAATTGGTAATCAATGAGAAGGAGCCATGTCCAAGTGCCGATGAATGACGGCAAGTTTCCTTCGGAAACACGCTCCACAAGGCAGAGCCTGCCTTCAAGCTATCCGGGGTGGACTGGCGGTGTCATTGAGCTAACAGACTACCATTGCTTTTAACCAAACCCCAATTGTCGGACGTGATTGAATTAAGCCATTAAAAAACAGGGATATTGTTATAGATACAGGAAGGAGTGGAAACTACCACCGGTACTCGGCACAGTGGGGCTGCATTATCCATATCAAGGGGCCATTTGCCACGAGGGTTTCCCTGGTCAATGCGTTCATTAGGGTTTCCGGTGTTTCATTAACCATCCAGCAAACCAGAAAATATGCAAAGAAAATATGTGCCTCAGGAAACTCCATTCCAATACGGAAATAAACAAATATCTTCCTCTCCTGTGGCAATCATTTTCCCCCCAATATGAGCTCCACGACAAATCTCTGAAAATAACAAATGTACTGGAGTTTCAGAAGCAGAGTTGGAATGACGATTGGCATTCCATATTTTATTTTAATTTGTCTGGAAAAACAATTCCACACATTCTAAGAGACAAGCTTTCATCTTCAATTTTCTTTCTTCTTCGTCCCAAATCCTTTCATCTTCAATTTTCTTTCTTCTTCTATCATCTATCCAATCATGTTTCTATTTCCATGTCAGGTGCCCCTTTTCCTCCATTCTCTCCTGCTATATTTCATTTTCAATGCCATTTTTCAGTCGGTTGAGATTTCTTCATGTCAAACACGCAACGTCCCCGGCAATTATGCCAGTCTCTCTCTCACTATTCCAACCAGAGCACGGCACGGCCGACCTGCTGGGTCCTTCAATCCGCAGAGAGTGTGTGTCCTGTGCCGTCCACTGACGGCATTGTATTTCAGGAAGCACGTGCATTACGACCGACCACGGATGGCCTGTCCACTTGAAGATCAAGACGCCTCTTCCAAGGACCGTTCGGATCACGAACCCAGCATCAGTATGCAAAAATACAGGTGTTTCCATGTACATAAATATGTACATGTAGGTGTTCAGGGAAAAAATACATCACACATGGGGCTGAAGCAGACACCATCTATTACAAATTAACCACCGGCAAAATTTTGTGCATCATAATTGTTGACACCATTCTTAGAGCTTCAGAGACAGTTCCACAGAATGGTGACAGGAAGATGCATTTCTCCCTTACATCAGATAATACCAGAATCATTTTCATAGAATTCCAGAACTGCTGAAGCTTACATGTACACCGGGCAAAATGTTTTGCTCCTGAAAAGTTCATGGTAACCACTCAATGTCCTAATTAACACAGGGTAAAAATACCAAGTCATCACATTTGCAGATTTTAATAAATATATATCTTAAAAAATAACAAACTATACGATCTTCATACATGTACCAAGAAGCAAGAGCTGTGTGCAAAAACTAAGAAGACATTCAGTGCAGCAGCAAAGAGAGCACAACTGAGTATGAGAAACTGAACAGAAGGCCCACAGGTACCAGACAGATGTTCCAACATCGCCTCTCTATATTCAAAAGCTTCTCCTTATGGCCATCCACAGTATCAATGTCAACACTGAAGAACATAATGGAGTCCTTTCAAATCTCCTGTCCATATTTTGATTGCTTTTTCCCTCCTCTAGAAAACATTGGGTCCCCCCCCAATTCATCCCCTGTGCAACTGTAATCTTTCCTTTCCCCCCAGAGGGCATATGAAGTGTCTGAGATTACAGCGCTTTTGATCAGAAGCCCTCTGATACTTAAACCGTCACCAGGGCAACAAAATTCATTTCCATGCAAGTTTACGAGTGCAAGAAAAGTCCAAACGGCAATTCTGACTGGCTACATCGCACCTTTAGATGTACATGTAAAGTAAATCAGTGTTAGACATTACAGAGGAAACAGCTCTCCGAATAAACATGTCCCGATGTTGTTTAAATATAAACAAATTTCAAGACGGCATTCAAATTACATGTACAAAAAAGGGGCTCATTGCTTGCAGTCGGCATAATGCTATGCCAGTGGGCCAATACATGTACATTACATCTTAGCAGATTCTGATCAGAAGGCATTATTAATTAGATGTTTCTGCACATAAGCCTCTGTAACCTGAAAGTTTACGTTACTTTGGTCTTAATTACCGGCAGCTCGCAGTGCTGCTAAAACATTTAAATGATTATTTTTAAGTTGAGAACAGTACACATCCAAAATACAAAAGTAACTTTCCCCCTTCAAATAAAGACTCTTTTGTTCATGTCTATATGTACTGTACCTTTGTGTTAGAATTACACGTCAACCCTAACAAATTTATGCACATAACTTGGCCTGGATACCAAGAATCACAGCTCCAGTATCCTGGTTACAGGACAAATCACTCCATCTGGCAACCAGACTGCTAGTTGAAACAGGATACAAGGACATTTAGCTTTGCCCCAGGAACCTGCCTTTCATACACGAGGGGCAGAGACCTCAGCAGCAATTTCTCCAGCATGCATGTTTCTCTGAGTGTCCTAGACTAATATTATTTTAAAATGTTCATCACTTAAAAGTGCCTGAGGGGAGCAAAGAGGAATGAATAAATACATGTAAATATGGTTTACTTTAGTGCCCCCCCCCCAAAAAAGGAAGAGATTTGGGGGAAAAAACATCAAGGACAGGCGGTATTATGATTTATTTTTTTTTTGAATAATGGCCAATTTCTCTGAACTAATGTGTTTTGTTGCTTTTTCACAAAATTGAAAACATTCTGACATTTTTAATTTTTCAACTTTTTTTTTCTTTTTCAGGAAAAACTAACACTTGTTGTAATTTGCAGCGACTCTTGCTTGCTTGCTCAGGCGTTGTCAGTCTGAGCATGGTGTTCAGACTGCAGTGCACTTGAAAAAAATATGAAATTCACACCCCACAAGCTATTACATGTATTACCCTGCTTCGGGTGCCAAACACACTGCTCTCACATTTCACAGCCTATCACAACTGCTCACAATGTAATTTACAACTTCAAATGTTTCAACACCCCCCCCTTTCAAAACAGGACACCTGGTACCAGTTAACAGAGATCAAGACCAGACTCCAGTTAAAGGGGACTAAGCAACAAATGGGGATCTGATACTCCCTTGGTTGCAGAAGTGGGATTCAAAAAAACTATCCCCGGGACCAGTGAAACTGTCCATGTGTGTGGGGGTTTGACATTTGATTGATGACATAAAACATAATACGGAGCCTTCATTTCCTCTTTTCTCCCCCGCCAGTTGTCATATTTCAAGCCTGTTGTGGGTTGGCTTGGCATATGCGCATGTGTATGTTCCCCACAGACAGGGGAAACTTACAGCTGCAAAAGGTTTACTTGAAGTGCCTGCAGAGATTTATATGTCCTCCGAGACATTGCAACATATGATGGGAGAACATCTGCTTGCACTGACCAAAGCCGACACAAAAAAAGAACACAGCAGAGAAGCAATTTTCTTCAACCAACGACGACAAAACATCGTAAATTTCACCAAGAAATGCTTTCCAAGTGAAGTCACGATCATGAGGAGACCATTTTGAAGATTGTCACAGGCTTAAGCAATGCATTGGTCTACATGTACTGTAGGGGACATCACCATGGCTCTGAAGTCCACATGAGATTCCTGTCTTTCCTCCTTACGCAACACGGAATGTAGATGGAAATGTCCCCACAACTCAGTTCAAATTTCAAACAAAAGAACTTGTCCCCTTAACGAATGCCTACCCATACATGTATCTCCACTTGCACAGGCTTGCACAGAGTTGCAACCTGCCTCCTCCTTGCACCAACTGCGTGGGCGAACTGGTGATTAATGTTTGCCATCTACAAGTCCCTCCAAAATGGGATTCCCATCTGCATTTATGATTATTGTTACCAGGAGGTGAGCAGCAGGTGGGCACGTGGAGAAAACTCAAGGACTCCCAACACCGAGGATTATAATAATAATAATAATAATGAGGCCCACTCCAAACTAGTTAAAAATCATATCTGGAGATGTCCTTGAAAACCACTTATAAGCATGTGGTTTGTGATTCACAGTGAGGTAAAAACCTAAAATTCTGTGCTTGGATAACAAATCGTGTTGTCAAGGTTTTTACACTGACATATTATTCGAAAGACATACCAAATATTATTGAGCTGATTCATTTTTAATGGCTTTAGATGAATTATGGGGGGGGGGATAAAGCGGCCCAGAAAACACCACGAGGGAAATCCCCAATCTGGAATGATTCAATAAAGTTCTGCATACAAACTCAACTCTGAGGAAGGGAGAATGACAAGATTCTTATGGGCATGGTTTTTTTGGCCTTCGACGATAACATACCCTCCCCTGTACCACATGTGGAGAAACATTCTACATTAACATATTAGCCTCAGAGGGACTTGAACCCTTGACCGCCTGATTACTAGAGCAGGCACCTTGACAAATCAGCCAATAAACTTGATGGGGCTAGCACAAATGACATGGATGGAAGTGTTATGAAGTCTTGAAGTCTGACAGAAATAAACACCCACTGAAAAAAAGAGTAAGGAACGGTTATTTTTTCTTTCAGGAATGATCTACCATGGCATTGCTTTTTCCGAACGAGGCTAGGGGCCCTATTCCCACCGAGGTCAGACTGGGGTCACATTCAAGTTCTCCATTTCAGCCAGGAAAACGACTTTGGAATTGGAGCCCTCAAATCCACTTGTGAAAAAAAATATCAGATGGAATGATTATATTTCAGGCCGTGGTGTTTCCCAATTCTCAGTCCCTGAAAGAAAAGCTCAGTATCAAATCTGGTATTTCATATCAAGAGACTCGAGGAGATAATGGGTAAATGGTTTGTTGAGCAAAGTAAAAGGACAATTACCGGGACAAGTTTAATTTTTGGTAAGTTTGGCACAGAAATTTCATAAGTTGTGATCAAAGTTTTCCATTATTTTTGTCCACTCACTGCTCTATATTTTGCACGCAAACTTCTCATGGGCTAAGTGCCAAAGGAAATGTTATCATACAATGTACCTGTGCCAAGGATGCAATCCATGCTTACCAAAGCACAATGACTTCCATTGGGAAAAATTACATGCTGGATTGAAACACTGTATACTACTCAGAACATACGTATGTACGTTGAACATGCACTACGTGTGTACATGTGTTCAGTGTTTGTGGCTAGGCCTTCACTGGGTTAAGGGGATAATTTCTTTTGTTAGGGTAAATTACCAGTAGGACTGAGTTGTGAGGACATTTCTGTGTCCCTATAATGTTTTCGGTCCCAATAAAATGGAGGTGAAATGACGTGTGTTTGTCCCTGCAACTAAGTACAGAACAAGTACATGTACACGTATGTGGGTATATGTCATGCACAAATGCTGACAATGCACGATGCAACAGAGTTTAAATTTGGTCTCCAATATAATTCTGTTCAGGGCCCTACCTGTCCTTGATGTTTCACATACAATGCCTGCAAGGAATTCTTTTTTTGGGGGGTGAGGGATGACATCAAATGACAAATGTCTCTGGCTATTCAGCAGGATCAGTGTTGGAAATTAAATCTAAAGTAATCAGCCATACCCCTCCCCCATAAGTAATTAGCAAATGATCACAGTTGACCAGACTTTTGAACGAGTTCCAAGAAATGATTATTTCTGAGAGGTAACATATTGCTTGGTCGGGCTATGTGTAGTTTCAGACCAATTTTGCTGGCCAGCCCGACTGAAATAGCATCTGGATGTTTCTTCATCATTAGGAGCCAGGTGATGTGCCACAAGGGAGAAAAGAGTTGGAGGGAGATGGGATGAGGCGGGCAAAGATGCAGACTTCAAAATGTCAATGATGAGGCTGAGTTTGAAGGCAGAGATGGCATATCGATTGAGGATGGTAAGGGGGGGATGGGATGAGGCAAGCGCAGATATGCCGACTTCAGAATGTCAGCAATGGGGCTCAGTTTTGAAGGCAGAGACAGCATATCGACTGAGGAGGGTGGGGAAGACGAGATGAGATGGGGAACAGACGTTGACTGCAGGATGTGAGTGACGAAGATGGGTAACATGCAGGGATTGCATAGCGATTGACAAAGGCAAAGGAGAAGATGGGTTGAGATGCTGACAGATGCTGACTCCAGGATGTCACTGGCGAGGATGGGTAAGAAGGTACCAAGGTAGAGACTGCATACCAACTGAAGACAGAGAAGAGGAAAGAGAAGACAGATGCGGACAGTCGCAGACTACAAGACGACAGTGATAAGGGATGGGAATAAAAGTGATGTACAGCTTGAACAAGGCGGAGGAAGTGAAAGGATGAGACAAAGGACAGACCAGAATAAAGGAGGAGACCAGATATAAGCTAGGGAAACACACGAAGAGATGAAGGACGAGACAGGTAAAGAATGCTGGCCACTGAGGGCAAGGGGCAAAGACGAGTATGACAGTAGAAATCACATATCAATTGGGAGGAAAGCAGGATACCAGTCTGCATTACTAGATTCCAACATCATGTTTGTTTCACATCCACGGTACTCTTCTGTTTTCATAGAGGGCCGTCTTTTTCAACAAAGCATGCATGCAGGCACATCCGTTATGACTGCAACTGTTCTTTTCTGTTTTTTCACTAGACAGTTAAATGTCTGTCCACCATAAGCAGATCTCGGATGGTTCCCTCATTTATGACCCCCCCCCAAAAAAAATCACGAAGACGTAGCTCTGGTTGAAAAGCAGAAATAAGGGAGAAAGTTTACCACTCCTATTTTGAACTGCATGGAGCGGTCTCAGCCTTATCAGATACTTGTAGTCCATATCCATTCAGCAATCATACTCAAGAATAACGATGATCGATATGCCATCAGGCAGTAACTCCCAAACAATGATGTACCACACGAAGGAAGAGAAAACATGTCCACAGCACGTAAGGTAATCCCAACATGGCACCTGTACCATGGCTATTTGTGCTGTAACAGTGGAGAAAATGCCAAACAGAGAGTGACCTCTTCATTATCAAGACAAATCCATCATCATCTGAGGCGAGTGGGGTTTAAAGAGGTCAAGCACTGGTGGTATCTTGAGATGGGAGACTAACTGCTGGACAAACCAGCAGCATTTGGCCAATTTGCTGCTGTCAACGGTCGGAACTGGGTTGAAAAACTTTTTTCTTTGAAAAATTTATGGGGCCACTTCAGGTTAAAAATGAGAAACAAAGATATGAAGGTGTACATGTACATGTAGGTATACATGGGTAGGCATTCACTGCATTCAGGGGACAAGTTCTTTTGTTAGGGAAATTTGAACTGACGGTTGTGAGGACATTTCTGAGTCCCCACAACGTTTTCAGTACCCACAAAATAGGTGACATGTCGAGTGTATGTCCCCACAACTATGGCGCGGGAGAGTCGGTGTTTACTAACACACATAGAAAACTTATGCAGTTTCACCCATTATTAAATGTTCCAACCAAGAAATTAAACAGATCTCCAGCAACTGGTATTTATGGAAATCAGTCACCTGAACAGCATTGGTTTGTCCTAGCCTCCCCAAATCTTTCAAGATTTGCAAAATTAAGGAAGGGGCATCTCCGCCACTATCACTTTACATGGGGCTTGATTCTTCTTCAAAGTCAAAGAACCTGAAATGTGCCATCGTTTTCCCACACAGTGCAGGATCAAGGATAATTCAGAAAGGTTCGATATTGTGAATATAACGAAAATTTGATATTTGGACAACCATCACGAAAATTTCAGAGTCTGTCATTCTTGTCTATTGTCGCTTCACCATGTCCGTGAAAAGCCTCCAAGCCCAAACAGACCCATTTATGCACAACCTAAGTACAAAACCCTTCAACTGTGATATATTGTCAGCATGAAACTCATTGAAATAGCCTTACTTTGTCAGCAAACTGGAATTTGATCTCAAGTTTTAATATTCAATACCCAATACAAAATGAACACATCAAACGCCAGTCAGGATTTTGAGAAATGATCCCCAATTGGACCATTTCTCCCCACACAATCATCGTTATTGATGGCTTGCCCATTGCCCGTTGAGAAGGTACACCGTACACTGTAGCCCTGGTTTGGTCATGGTACAGTACTCCCATTGGACGATGGGATTTGGAGCTGAAGGTGATGACAGCAAGTCTGACCTGCCACAACTCCTACATGAAGCAGTATTACACTGTGGTTTTCATGTTCGGCAGCTGGTGAAAGGCTTACAAATCCCATCCTCTCCCCCTTCCCTCTTGTTCTGTATTTGTTTATTTCTCCTTAAATTATCTTGTAAGCAGCCTGATTTACATTGCATTTTGGGGAGTGATCCCCCTACCAGCAGAGCACGTCAAAAAAATAAACCAGCACACCAGCCTGTGCCATAAGATTTGTTCCACAACATTTCTTTAAAACCACAGGCATGGTACGCATTCATGTGAACATGACTCAGACTGTACTGAAAACAAATGCCACATTACCATTTCTCAGAAGAGTTGGAAAGTAATAAAAGTGTTTCATGATCCCATGTTTACATTTCCAAAATACCTGCGGTAGCTGATGTTCATGGATGGCGCATGTAGAGTGCAAGAAAGAATAACACTTGTAATGTCAACTGTAATATGCGTGTAAACATGGGAATCTCCCAAATAACGGACGGGGTGTCACATTAACTCTTTCAAGGGGAGGACTTGTTTGTTTTGCGCGAGTGTCTTTTTGTTTTCAACTTTGTTTTATTTTGCTTTGTAGTGAGCACATTTTTGCACGGTAATCAATTTCTCCGAATCTGACTCGAACATGTTGAACAGGGTCTCAAACCGGGTTTTTTTTTTTTCTAAATCAGAATGAAACATCACTCCCACAAAAAGGGGCACCTGAATTGTCTGTTTGGACTCACTGCTGATTCTATTCTACCACAAAGAAAGCACACTGAAGAACAACTGCAACGCTGACCCCAGACGACCCATACCAGGATGCAAACCTCCTGAAAATGGACTCACAATTGAAGATATCCTCAATGTCAGGTCCAATAAGAAAGCTTGACTAAGCATCCCCAATGCACAACACCAACAGCAGCCGTGTCACTGTGTGACTGTTTTACCCAAGCACCTAACTGCCTGCCTCAAACATACAAAGCCCATATCTCTCTTCTGTGACCTCGCTGAACTTATGGGCTATGTGGGGCCTCTTATCTCTGGAAAGTACTCTTACTTGATGCCATGATGTATGGCTGGCAGCAGAAAGTTCCTGATCATCTTCCGGACAGACTGCCGGGAATATGCCAGTGTGTATGTACGCTACTCCTACAATGCATTCAATAAATGTGGCATTTTAATGGACTTGCCAGACAGCAGACACACATTTTTCGAGAGATGGGATTTAAAAGGGAACTTCTTTTGAGATGTACATTTTATCAGACAGGATGTGTGTTGGCACATTTATAGCAAGAATCAGATCTAAAGATCAAAAAAAGACCTTTCACTGTGATACAATTATTGCAGATTATCATTAAGAACTTGAGTGCCGCTGGTTTATAATGAGAAACTTTCTAGGAAAAACAATTCTTCAGTCTCCCTTTTACATGTAAAATCACACTGCCCACTGCTACTCTCCCTGCACGGCCCCACAGCCAGTACAAAGCATTGCTACAGAGAAATTTGCTTGTTCAGATCCCATAGCTAGCTGCCATTGAAGAGGAAACACCAGACTTACAACTGTTGGTTTTCTTTATAAGTCAAATGGTGGTCAAACGGCCCCTGATTATCGCATATTGACAGATGGTGAAAAAATCCCATTGTACATTATTGATCATCGGGACGATCAACTTTCAATTTTCTGCCAGTACACCTTTCCCATCATGTTGGCTCAGGACAGACACTTGTCACTTTTCCTACCAAAATATCTGATCAGGAAAAAAGTAGACCGGCCATCATTTGTCTCAATTGAATATCAGTCACTGTCAACTCAAACAAGAATAAATACAACCAACAAATTATACATACCCCACTGCCAATGTTTCTGCTTGGTAGGCATTCTTACTGTATACGTCTGAAACAAATATCTGCCTATCAGCCCATCACAAGTTAAACAATCCACAGAGGAACTGAAAGTGCTCTTAGTCCAGTGCTAGTCTAGCTAGTCTCCTGAGCAGCCAGATAGCAGTCGGATAACTTATCCCAACTTCCAGCCAAGATCTCCCAAATGTCTTGTCGACAATGTCTATTCCTCTCTGATCCGGGGAAAAGTTTTTTCTTCCTTCTAGAATGACAGGAATGTGCCGCACATGCCTGGCGAGAGAGGCAACACTCTCCTGACCCCAGGACTTATTTATAACTTCCCGGTGACCCACAGCGGTCTGGTCTTGCGTCCGGGAATTAATATTTGTGTTAAATGAAGTGGATGATCGATGATCGTAATGTGGAAGAATTTCTAATAAGCTGGGAATGAGGAAAGACACCAAGGGCCGGCTAGCCGGCCGAAATGAATGATAAGATGTGCACACATGCACTTGCCTGGTTCACAAACTGGCTGGATACTGCCACAAGAGGGCACTGTTGATCACTTAGGTGGTCTGCAGGGCAGAGAGTCATGTCCTTGCCCATTACGGGCACATGGTGGGGCTATCGTAGCTACAGTGAGGGCTTTGAGAATCATGCATGTTGGTTCATTCCAAGCAGTCAATTAATGTATCAGATTTCCTATGAAACCTTCTTAATTCACAGTTGAACACAATGGAAGTTTTCCATCAAGGAAACTTTTGCACCAACTCAGAATTGCATCAATGCAAAATTATCACTGTAATCAGAACACCATTAAATAATAATGAATGAGAAAGCTACCGCGTGGTTTTCTCCTTACAATCAAAGTAAGTTGGCTCTTAAAACGGAAAGCAGATTTTGCTTTTAATTATACAATCACCTCCAAAATATCTGCAATGTTTCATTCTGAGCCTCTTAAGTGAGGAACATTCCATCAGTGAGTGTCTTCAACTCAAGAAGGTATTTTTCTGAAGAGTTCTGCACATCTAATGGGAACAAGTCCCAAAGCATATCTTGAATCAAACGTTTTCCATCAACTTACGATACCTACTCACGATTTCCATTCAAACCAACTAATCTGATCAATGGAGTGGACAACAGTCTAATCAACTATTTAGGACTAGTTTACTGAGGCAGTCATACTGCCAGTTAACAATACGGACAGCTGGGAGCCAGACCCATGATTTCCCCAAGGATGAGGGCTTGATTGTGGCTCCACTCAATGTAATCACACCAGCTCATCAAACTTAGCACATACATGTACATTGAGGTGCGACGTATCGGTACAACACCAACCAGCCCTACATAACGCAAAGGTCCGTAATCAAACTTGCTTTTAGTCCCACAGCCAAAGTCAAAATCAAGAGGAAAACTGTACAGTCCACAACCGGCAACCAGCCAGTATGCACAGAATGCAAATGAACATTTTGTCATTTTGATGTCAGTCGCTGCATGAATGCATCACATCGCATGGGAGTCACACAACAGAAACAATACCTCCTGTTTCTGAAGTCGGTTCTCTCCCACCAACTGGATGCTACGGATCGGACTGCACAAGGGCCAGAGAATTAAAATCTGTTGAGAAGGTCCCGGATTAAATACTAATTCAAGGAGACGCCACTACTCAACGCACGTCTCACGAGGCATGCCCACACTTTGGGAAGTTGTAAATACCTGCGAGTCAAAGAGGCATATGACCTGCACAGACAAACCTGCACATGAGCATGGCACCACCGCAGCAACCGCATCTGACTACTGATGCTACATAAAAAAGTCTGGACTGGCAATGCTCTTGTATTGACTGAAGCCACTGGCGGCCATCTTACTGTGCAAAATACAAAGGCCATGTTTGCTTCACACGGATCCGGATCATGATCAGTGATCCATCATTTGTTTACGGACACCATAATCCACATACTGGATGGTGCGAACCAGCATTAAGATCACTGATCGATATTCAGATCCGTGTGAAAGCAAGCAAGCCTTTGTATTTGGAACAGTAAGATGGCCGCCAGTGGCTTCACCTGTGTGGGCAGATGAAGGGCATTGCAAGTCCATACTTTATATTATGTCTGCGCTTCTAACACTGATGACTGCATTAGTCCACAGATCAAACAACAGGGAAATCCCTAGCAAGCAAAGTTGCCTAAAAACCCCAAAGATTGACTTACTTGTGGAGACGGGTCTTGTCAGAAGCTCGACATGTGACGACGGGAAGAAACCGATAGATTCTATGTTGCCCTTGCTAATTGAACCTTTCCACTTTCCATCAGGGTTTCGTTCCAGAACCTGTGGTTTTGTAGACGATAAAGAATAGCATTCAAAGCTAAAAACAAATCAAAGAAGGTAACAGCAAGCATTTGAATGGCTATTTATTAAACACAGCCATTCAAATGCTATACGGCTGAATCTTGCAATTCAGCAACATTCAATGCCTGTTAAAATCCACTTTTCCCATTCTCCGTTCAAACATTTCAAACAAAAATCACTCCAAGTATCCCAGTATCCACTTGCATAGTTCCAATTCTGTAAAAACAAAAGAAAAATAAGTCCTAAACAGTCCTAAATCTTTCAAGTTTGATGCAATTCTTTGTGTGCCCAACAGAAGAACATTCTGGCAATTTGTTTTCACCCAGCTCACACAGTAACAGCTTGCACATACCCTACTTTCGAGCAGCAAATTTTTCACATACTATGAGGGAAGGGTTAAGGATTAAAACCACTGCATCAGTTATTATACACAGCGCCCTCTATTGTGCAATAATGACACTATAACCAGGTTGAACTCCATCTCAGGCCAAAGGTTTGATAGGTAACCAAAAGTCAACCACCGATCAATTTTGCCCTGGTACCAAGGACAGACATGCATATTTTTTGCATGAGTTTGCAAGGGAGTCACCAAGGGAAATCAATCAGTGGTTACTGATTGAGCTTGGCCAAAGTCTAGCTCCGACTGAGGTTGAACATTACAGGCAATCAATTTTTTTTTTTCAAAAGAGCAAGGTTTCATCGGAACATGAACTAAATCAAGTCCAAAGCCATCGCCAAATTCCCAGACTGAACAAAGCTTCTCACACAGTTTTTCTGAGCAGTCTACAAAGCGTCTGTGCGAGATTTAGAGGAAGTAATTTTTCTGCAAATTCCCTGGATAAATGAGTAGTCACAAAGATCCCACAGTGCCTGCATTCAACAAGACTTCCGTCCTTACAAAAATGGAAACAAAAATATCACACAAAAAAAGGATGAAGAACTTACAGATATGATGTCTCCCGCTTTGAAGGAGAGTGCTGATCTGTCGTGTATACGGACGTAATCCTGCAGCGCCCTAGCCTGGGAACCACCAATGGAGTCTAAAGCAAATGGAAAAGAATTGGAAGCAACATTAATCAAAGGGGATTTCATCTTGCTCCTTCCGCAAAATGACCTTGCTGACTGCGTAGAATTCAACACAACAAGTACATGTATATGTACATTCCTGAGGAATGCCAAAACTCTGCTGGCTGTGTCATGCATTGTAGGAGTACCTGTGTACATTAACCTACATCTCTCTGATCAGAAATCATAACATACCAAAGCATGACGGGCTTAAGTGGCGGAGAAAGTGCTCAAAGCCTAAGCACGACACACACAAAAAACCCACTTCTGGTAAACATTAAGGGAGGACCCACTGACAACTGAAATGCCTTGCCAAGTGATTTCCGAGAGCTGGAACAGAACTAGTCCCTCCCCCCCCCCAAAAAAAGTTAAAAGAGAGGGGGATTTGAAATTAGGCCCTGGCATCAGGTTTCAGTTCCAGTTGGAGTCTGTCGCCTGACAAATTATCTCCATCACCCTGAGATATCTCCTCCAAGGAAATCTTTTGGAGGGAAGGAGGCGAGGATGACAAGTGATTAACATTGGACTCCATGGCAGTAATTGCAGACTAAACAATGCCAGTGTCAGAGAGGGGAGAATGGATTTCCACTGAATGGATTCCACCTGTTGCTGGTTCTTAAAGAGATTCACAGGTGACAAAAACACCTGTAGTGAACTGAGCCATGCGCTGGGCTCTTCCCCTTGATGACAGACAGGGGGAATCGCCTCATTAGGATGTCAAGTGGTTCCAGTGTACATGTTAATCATCAGAATCAATGCAACACTGACGCCAATTACTGCTTCCATTTCAACAGTTTCTTGCCCACTTGCAACACAAGTCGCAGTTTGTCACGAGGATTTACACCAGGCAGTTGTAAATTTCGCACAGCTGATCCACAACATCTCAATATGATGGTGCACTGATGTTGTCGTGTTTAATAATCAAGTTTTCTGCACTTTCCACACTGCCACTTATGACATTTAGTATTGATCAAGTTTGACATTAATCACATGTTGACATAAGGCACAAGTTTGTACTCTTCATGACTGTGCCTAAAAGAAAAAAAAACACTTCGTCTCAAACACAATTACTTGAGACCATTCGTGTATTTTCACACTGAGTTACATGTATCAGTACCTCCAGGTAAACATTAACCCTGCATGCACCTCCCTCAGTGTTTTTAAAAATTCTTCCTGAATCTTCTGAAATCTATCAATTTGCAGGAAACAATAGAAAAATTCTTTATACGTACATGTACCAATACTACGTACATTGTACATGTAGGGACTGTACCAGTACATGTACATGGTAAGTCCAACAAATCCCATGGTGAATTCTGTAGGGTCTGGGACAGTTAAAGGTGAATAACAATAAAGGTAAGGGAAGTAGGAAACAAGTAAACACATGTGCATGGGCCTGTCACAGAAGTTGCCACAAAATGGTTGACTTTTCCCCTTATAATTTAATCACTTAAAGATGCAATCAACTTGATCAACAGATCTTTTACATAAAACTGCAGAACTAAGGCAACACATTTCCTTTAGCCAGTATACTTTTTAAAAAATGTAACGTAAGGTTGATATTGTTCTCTAAGATCAAAATATTGAGCAGAAATTACATCTAGGTCAGTGTGTGCACACTTGAGGACACAACCCGTGAAGCCATTTCAAACAAATTAAATTTTCCCAGAAAAGGTTTCTCAATATTTTCCACCTCACTGGTAATGCTCATAGCATGGCCAAGAGCCAGGCAGTCCTTGTCACATACACCATGCCTCAGGGAAACTTTGTTGACTTCCCTACTGACAGACACTCATATTTAGGAAAGAGCTCCATGGATACTAGGGCAGAGAGAGTTTCTTGAGTTGGGGAGGCCATCACATCAAACTCCCATCAACTCCCCCGAAAAATAATGAATATCCCCCTTTCACACAACATTTCTAGAGTCAATGAAATAACAGACTCTTTCTTTAAAATATTCCCAAAATTAAATGTTTTTTGTCTTTTTCAATTTTTTTTAACTCTGGCTTGCTCTGAGTAGAGACTTTAATGTGCAAACCTATGCACAGCATCCTTCCTCCCAAGCTTCCCCCCCCCCATCTTATTTCCACCTGTAGCTCACGTGCACATGTACATTCCCATAAAGAGCCTCCAAAAGAGGACAAACTCACCTCTGAGCAGCTGCTTGATGTCCTGAGCGGCTCTGGTCGGAGTGAATTTATTTACAATATCAAGTGCCGTCTGGCCGTGAGAGTTCTTCTTGTAGACGTCGATGCCACTCTGCCGGGTACAGAAGAGGCGAGGAGAGGACAAGAGGTGAGAAACACGGCATGAATGACAAACACTGCCGAGAGACAATTCAGACACTTTGCCTCTTGATGCCAGGCCTAATGATGGGTTACTGGATTCCGGAATGAAATCAAGGATTCTTGGAAAGAGAGCACTTTTGCTGGCAGAACCAGTGTGTACTTGTCAAGAATCACAGACGTGGAGAGGCTTTCCTCTTTGATAATGAAAAGGATAGTGTACACGTACTTTATTAAGAAACCACATATATGTACATGTACATGTACATAAATATCTCTCAAACCAAGAAGGGTCCTTCTCATGGCGGAGCAAGCAAATGTTGCATGCTAAGCACATAAAAATATGCTTACCAACTACAGGTAACAAGCCGGAAATGTCATGTGATATCCATGAGTGATGCTTCACTGCTTCACTTCCGAAGAACATCCATTTTCAAGCTGAATCACTTGGCAGCGGCTCAAAAATGCACACGACTCTATGGACAGTGGCTGCAGCCATTATTCAAAGACTCATGCGTGATTTCAAGCCACTGCCAAGTGAACTCGGGCACGATCTCTTCTACAAAGCAACTGCACGAAATTGGTCCCAGCACATAAGGTGCTGCAGTACATACAGTACATTTGCAGACTGCATCAGGCTGCTATTGTTAGATCTGCATGCCCAGCAAACTTCTTATTAGCATTGTCCATGCCTTTAGAACGTAACAGTTGGATTTTGGCAATGCATTATGGTCTTAAATCATCTCCAGAAGCTTTAAAATCAAGCAGCTAGATTGCTAACAGGAACTAGGAAGAACGAACACATATTTCACCAATTCTTTACCATCGACACTGGCTCCCTGTTCAGCAGTGGATTTAATTAAAATTTTCAAAATATGTTTTCAGAGCCGTTTGGGGCACTAGACCTACCTATCTCAGTCTCCAACTTAAACAATGTAACGACAAACTAGAAGTAATTCAGCTCCAATTCTTGAATGAAAACATCAAAAGAAAGTCTGTGCCAGAAATAGAGCATTTAATGTCTGTGCCCCTCAGCTATGGAATGGCTTGCCTGTGTTATTCAGACAAATTACACTTTTCTCTGATTTTAAAGTGAATCTTAAGACCTATCTTTTTAATGAAGCATTTGGGATGTTGTTTAGAGGTTTAATGTGTACGGTATATAACGTGTAGTTATAATGCTTTGCTCATTTCTATCTCACTAGTATTTATAATGAGAGGCGTCACTGACAATTCAGTTTTAAGTGATGCTATAGATTATGTTTCCAAATAGGTCACTTGGGAGGCATTTTGTGGTAAATTTTTCAACATTAGGGAGACATCGGTCATTAGGGAGACATTTCAATGTCTCCCCAATGTTCCAACTACCAAAAGGAGGAAAATGTTTACTGTCCACATTTTGAGAGATGATAGATTAGCGTCTGAAAGGAAAACATGCAAAGTTTGGTTAATATCGGATTAGGAAATACTGGATTATGGGACGGTAAAGTTTGAAAAATTTTGTGCACGTTCCTATGGGAACGTCTCCTGAGTGACCCATTTTCGGTAATTTAAATTACTATTATTATTATCATTATTAGTATGTACCGGTACCATCATTCTGACAATCCAATGTCTTTGCACCACTCAGCTCTCCAATAAGGTCGTCTGTAGTAATCAAACTGTGTTTCTGAAATGAAACTTTCCCAGTATGAACAGGGCCTTACGAGAGAGTTATCCACCCCGAGTTGAAGTGCATCCCCAATCCGCGAAAAAGAAAGACAGGTGGTAACAAGCAGGTTCTTGTACGCATTCTGCATGTACGCAAAGACCATTCAAGCCGGAATAAATTAGTTATACATATATACCGGTATGTGCGCACCTCATGGCGCGCCTATGCGGTGAGTGCCAAAAAAACATGTCCTCTTTTGTTCTGCTCGGAGCGGATAGCAACAACGGAGCTTGACACTGAACAAGAATTTGCTCATCGTTGATTCACAGACTACAGTGTACATAGATCTGTTCCAGAGCTGCTTAATAAAAATAAATGTATTGACAAAATACAAGCATATCCATCCCATCAAGTGTTCTTGAGGACTTGTATGTCCAAGACACTTGAAGCAACACGAATAGTGCACTTGGTACAACAGTGTTGAACATGTGTGAGTTCACAAAGATTGATAGTCACGGTTGGGTTGGAAGGTCATTGACAAATTACCTGATCTGTTTGTTTGTGGAATGGCCAGGTATGACATTTTGTTTCCCTGAGAGAATTTGTCAAACTTTTTCGCATTTCCCACTCTGGAATTGCGCTCTTGAAGGGGCAAGGCCATTCTGCGTTCCTATCATTACACTTTCACCCCCAAAATGTTCAGACATATTGATCAAAACATTCCAAGAAAGACAGCAAAGACAGCAAAATCCAGGGCAACGTTTGATGGAATTATACTACAATCATATCATACAATACCACAGTTAGGTGGAGGGATACACAAGATAACCTCCAAACACGTGCAGCAATGAGGCCATTTTTACAAATTCGCGGTCGACATCTTCCCCAGTAATAATCTGTTCTTTATATTTGGCAAGAGGCAGCTTCATAAATGGATTCATCCTCACATAACACAAAATCCACACTTTGATCGCAAATAACGAATGGTCCAATTCTTACAGCAAAAGGAATCATGTTTAACATTTTCCCTCAGACACGGTAAAACAAATTGGCCTTTCCATGGTAACCTCAATAGTGGTTAGCCGTATTGTGAAGTTTTAATGTTTTTACCAAATCAGCACCCTCACTTGTTTCCTGCTTTCTAAATAGAAAACCCAGCCACTTACATGTACATGTACCCTGCCCACACCTCAACTCTAACCCATTTTCCTAGATATACGTGTATTCATATTAAGGAGAGTTTTGCCAGCAAAGAACGTGCAGGATTCATGATTGAAGGTACCACATACGTAAAGAGCAGAACAATTATCCCAACAATAAAATGATCACTAAGGTTACCAAAAGCATCTTCCAGTCTGAGGAGAGCACAGAGAAGTAACCTTGGTCAGTGCACATGCACCTCTTGGGGATTTTCATTCTATGTTAAATTACTTACAGCAATGAGTAGTTTGACAACTTCCGACTTTCCAGCTAAGGCTGCCTCGTGCAGAGCTGTCCCATTGGGTGTTTCTCTGTTTATGTCGATACCATACTCTAGCAGAACTCTGAAGGGTTAAAAACAAGCAAAGGATGGAAACATCACTCCAAAAACCAGTTTGGGAAGTACCATCTGCATTACGCCTCAATTAAACTGAACAAGAACAAAAAAGCAAGGTCTTTTGAGAACAAAACACACGAGGTTGTGCAAATTCAGACAGGTTCAGTATGAGTGAGTCAGTGTAAGACCACGTTGATGCAGACGACCTTGCGCATGCCTACTGATGTTCTCCAATGACCTATGTCATGCTTCACTGAAACAACAAAGAGTCTCATCAAAAAGGAAAAAATTCAGTGAAGAATGCAGCAAAAAGCAAAGTACATGTAAGTTTGACATGGAAATTGGCTGACTGCACATATACGATGTGCGAGATCTCAATCATGAGCAATGCTCTTCTAGAGTTTTCACATGGAAGCCTTGTGGAGCACCAACAAGCCCCTTCCAACCACAAATAAACATGAGGCAAGGGGTTTGCTTTACTTCAACAACAAAGCAAATAAACAGCACCCCGACTTTACAACAGAAACCTCGAAAAAATAAGCATGGATATGGGAACACTCATAATTTTAACACAGTAACTGAGAAAAAATAATCAAACACGTAAACAACAAAGACTTTCAAAGCTCAGTGATGTCATGCAAAATGAAGTAAATCAATATTTTTATTTCAAATTTGATCAATCTGAAAATAAGAAAGAACAGAGTCAAATTTTATGAAACCTGAATGAAGACTGCCATTTTGGCCACAGTAACTTCTTTTTCATGATTAAAGCTTTATTCATGGAAACTGTGTGAAATACAGCAATGCTACGAAATTGGTAATATAAGGCAGAATTGTAAGCTTCAAAACCGTTTGGAAAGCCAACGTAGCCCACTTTCCATTAACTGGTTGAAGTCATAATATACCTCTGCCACTGGGGAGCAATGCTCTAAAGATGGCTCTGGTGACTACAATGGCCAATATGGCAAAGATGGACTTTGATACATCTTCTAGTAATTGAGTTGACAGCCGAGGGGGTTTGAATTCATTTTGAAAAGCCAGATGTTGAAGCTCAAGAGGAATACCACCGGGATCCTACAGTTGGACAACTTGAACTGAAAGAATTCAAGCTGCCACCCAAAAAAAAAAATGGACGGGAAATTTCAGCAATGCCATAAAATGCACAATGGTTGTATTTTGAAATAAGGCCGCACGAAGAAGTCTCTCTGTTTCAAAGTTTTCCCATTTTTAAAGCATGCCCTCCTAGTCTCACATTTGGCTCATAAGTGCTGTCGTCAAATGACAGTAAATAAGTACATGAAAGATAAACCGAGGGAGGTTCAGTGTAGGGTGAATGGAGGACAATCCGGCTACACCGGGTATCTGTATGGTTGAGGTATTTTCCTTGAGAATGAATTACAGGAAAGAGAACAGCTCTTTTTCCATGATATAATGCTCAAACCTGCTTCCTAATGTCAGGGAAAATTTTAAAAATCTGATTCCTTCAGCAGGTCTAAGGGTTAGAAACGCTTTGAAGTGCATCATTTCATTCTTTTACACTTCACTCAATGGGAAAAGCGGTAATAGAATTGTAACTGATTTTTCTTCGGTAAACCAGTGAACAGGACCTACTCGTACATGTACATGACGGACATTTTAAACACTGGTTTGTTTGGATCACAAAAATTTGAAAGATCACTTCCTGTATGTGACGCAGTTTCATGAAGTCAGTCTGAAAGGACTGCTGTGCCTTCAATGAATCACTTTCATCTGCTTCATCACAAATTCACAAGTTTAATATGCTTTACATATGACCTGTTCTTCCCCCCCAAAAAAAACCCGCGATTTTGTGCAACTTTTATTTCTCATAGAAAACATTTCCTTGACAAACTTTTCTCAGTAATCAATCATTTCCTGAATCAGGCACGATTCCATTCTTATCAATATGTCAGACCATAAATCTGTTCACACAATTAACTTATCCAGTCTGGTGCCATACCAGGTGAGTTTTTTTCCCCCTTGTAACCTGAAGCCAAATGTTCCAGGAAACAACACAATATTAAAATTGAAAAGAACATACAATCTCCACAGAAAGGTTAAAAGAAATCCCTGACAGTACAGAGCAGTTGCCTTCAGCATAACATTTCCGGATTAAATACACTGAGCTCTTTTTGTACAAATTTCAAGTAGAGATCACATTAAAGCAACTTTCCCCTCCCCCCGAAAAAAAAACCTTCTAAATTTTAACCATCCTCCACCAGTGAAGCACTGAAAAACTTGTAGGAGTTTTAACAAAACCAACACAATGAGTTCCACCCGACTGTGTCTTTAAGAAATCGATCCAGATGTGGCACACTTGCTATAAATTTCAATTCTGGTAATAAGGACACAAGTACAGAATGAGACAGGATCCCGGTTTAGTGTTTCAGGACTCAGGGGTAATGCTCTTCTAAGGACGAGGAAGAACTGTCACATTAAAAAAATGATGTTCAGACAGGCGACAGGGTATTCAATATACAGCATATTCAAGTCCTCATGTTACACATGTTCACTCAACTTCATTGACAAGAATAGATTAACAACTACAGAACTGTAAAGTGTTCAATGTACCTGTACATATGCTTTCATATAGTTCAGTCAGGTTTGTAGAACCAGTTTGAGGGAAATTTGAGGGAAACTTTTAACCTCAGGAGATTTTTGACAATTTGATACAGAACGTGGATTAATTTAAACCAGGTTAATCAAATGAATGAAGGCTACCAGGACATGTACAGAAGGGAGCATTGCAAAGTGGAGCATTCACGCCAAGTATGAAATCTGCAAATAGCCAGATTAGCCTTTAACCAAAACCAAGACCATCTTGAATAATGCAAGGAAGAAATTGTAGTGCTCAGGTCCGTTTTGCCGAATAAACACTACTTGTAGCTCTATAAATGAACTGTGGGTTTCAGCAACTTGTAAAAACACAGCAAGTACGGTACATGTACATGTATGTGTAGGCTACACACTAGTGACTCACAGATCCGAAGGGAAGACGTAATACACGTGTACCACCATACATTCAATAAAAAAAAACAGGATATTTGGTAAGCTGAAGACAGATCCTTCATGAATGAACATGTATACATGTACAATTGATGCTGTGCACAGCCAAAGAGGGCGCTGCGAGAACTTGTTGCAAAAGCCAATAAGCAAGCAGGCACTGGTTTGTATGGTGCATTCACAAACTTTCATAAATGTGTACAAAATCACAGCACAAAACCACATGAAAGAGCTAGGCGCACAGCAAGAAATGTGCTTACGTGTCTGTCACGTATCATCTGGGGGTAACTGACACCAGAGTTCATAACTTTTACTCTGTGGTAAATCTGTCCATGGTACATGTATGCGTACATGATACCGAACATACTTTGCTATCTGCCAATGATTGTGCAACGTGTATGACCCAACAAGTTCCATCCCCCAAAGAGCAAAAAAGTTCTTGGAGGGAGGGGAACTCCTCAATAAATTTCATGGGTTACTGATCCCGTCATGAGACAAAGTGCGGAACTGAGTTAGTGTTTCAACAACTTCCCCACGTTCACCCAAACCGTTTCTATTTCCTTAACCCAGTGCACTGCAGTTTAATCTATCTCCCTAGGTTATCTAAACACACTTGACACCGATTGGCTAACTGCTGGAGAACAATTACTCAAACTACTTCCCCGTGCATTGTTCTTAAAGTACACTTATGGGTGAACTCAACGTATGCAGATCCCACTTCACCAGGGCGATTCTATCAACTGAAATAAAATGTGAGGACAGGATGGCAGGAAGAGTACTGTTTTAGCAAGAACAAAGAAAACTGATCACAATTAAAATCAAGACCGGATTAGGCCTACTTCGCCAGAAATTTACAAAACTTACCAGCTCAGTACCAGTGGAGTCTGACTCGACTCAATCCTTCTACACACAACAGATGTCATATATTATTTAACCCATTTTTTTCCACATACGCAGACCAGGAAAATTAAATGTCCACCAAATACTTACCAGAGGTTTTACGGGCCCTGCAGCAGGGTAGGATCTACGGCATACCCCCTTACACCCCCACCACATTTGTATTTGCCTACAGGCGCCCCTCAAAATACCCATTTCCCTTTTTTCCCCACAGTTTAAGAAAGGCTGGTTGAAAAATCCTGAGATCAGGAATAAAAAAGGTCCTGAAATCAGGAAAAATCCTGACAAATCTCACCCCTGACAACACATTAACCGGGTAGCAGCAGATCAAATTTAAAGGTCACAAACAGTTATGAGAGCTACTGCTCCACAGTTCTGAGATAAATCAATTTTGTTCTTTTCTTCTGAATTTGTATCTTCAAACAGACCTCCTTGGCAGTTGGCACCACATGACTACAATGCACAATTCTGTAAACAAAGGTGTCACTAGGTTTTCAATCACTGCTTCACTTCCAACCTAACTTAAATTATATTGGAATTTGTTTTCATCATTTTCTTCGAATCACAGCGACAAATCCTGGTTTACTCCATGCCATTTCCAATGCAAGTCTCACTGCATTGGTATTAAGATGTAAAACTACAGTACTTGCTGCTTGCACATGTGTTATGTACGCATCAAAAGTTCAGACACAAAAGCAGCTAAAAGTCAATTTTTACAAAAATGGAGAAAACACATCAATCTACTGTGATTTATATCATTTCTTTCAGAACAATTGAAATTCTTTCGAAATTTAAAGTTTCAAACCTTCTCAAGATATGATGAGCAGTCCACATTTACATCCATGCACAAAATAATGGGTCCTATGTCATTCAAAAGCTGATTTTCTCAAAAGGTAAGAAACTGGACTGATCTGTTGTTGCATATAAACTCTTCACATGTACAAATGTACATGTATCATGTATCTAAACACTGTAGTCCCTTGCCTTTGATTTGTGCTTGTTTTGTGTACACATACTCCTATGTGACCCGGTACATTGTAATCAGGAATAAGTCACTGAGGCCGTGTTATGTAACGGCCCTGTAAAGTGGGGATGTGGGGAAATGTTGGAAAAATCGATGTGGCAGTTTTTTTTATGTATTTGGAAGTGCTTGTATGAAAGGTTCCCATCGACACACTTGTAATATGTACCATTTGAAAGCTTATGAAATTCTCTTTCTGACCATGTACATATCTCAAAAAGTCAATTCGAGACTTACTCCTGATTTTGATGTGCTGGGTCATATATATTTATACCAATACACATGTACACAGCTCACATAAACAATACACCCCACACATGTATCAACACATGACCATTTTCGTTAGTTATTACACGTTCCCACAGATCAGATTCCCATCCAAACACCTTCAGGAATTTGTTTTGTAAATTACATTACTTTCTGTGTTGGGAGAGTGCAAACCCACACATTCTTACAAGCTGTCTGTTTCTGTCAACGCCGACCCATTTACAAAAATCTCATTTAAGCCCAAACACCACGTGTACTGGTACATGTACATGTACTTCGAAGATATTTCTGAAATTTTCGGTTTAGTCAATAAAGGAAGTACAGAGAAATGTTTCCATGTACACGAAGGCCTCCACCCTAGTTCTGTACTAGACCGGTGTACAAATTCTACAGTAGTAATGAACTGCTGCGGGCTGGTAAAATGCATTCATTAACATGCCCAGTGGGCAGGTAAAGAAATACATATTTTTTAAACTGTCGTTTGTTATGAATGAAACACAGGTTACAAAGGTTGTAAATATTGACATACATTATGTTGTTGAATTTACAAAATCTAACAGTTCTGAATCCTCTACTTTTTAAGTGTTAAAGTTGACAGCATGACTCTGCAGTAACAGTTAAAAAAATAAAGTGGAACAAAAGTCAGTCAGCGTTAGTTTTGCTAAAAACAAAGTCCAGTGGGCTGGAGAAAATGCCTCCTGGCCAATGAAAAACGTAACTGGCCCGACGAGCTAATTAAAAAATAAACCTGTTCCAGTCCTATTGGATACGATGTCTCCATACACTTTATCTGTTGAGGTGCGCAAACACTGCTACATCTATTAGCATCACTGCACTACACTGCAATTGATGATCCACAATACATGTAATTCTCATTGCCAATTATACTAAGAACTTTTCTCTATCCCTTTAAAATCCTCCTCCGCATGGGAAGTAAAGTGCTCAATGGATCCTCTTGCTTCACTTTCAAAATGAATCAAGCCTGATGCATGCAATGCCAGAGTGACTGGGTTCTGCATGTGTCTTCCTTATCTATGCAATCCCCCAACTGTTGAGCTCAAGCTCTATTATGCAAATTTCTCACAACACTTCTCATCCATTACTGTGTCACTGATTTAGAGTTCTGTCACTATCTGGAGCTTCTCGTTCCAAGGTAAGATTTCTGTGCCCGACTTTGGAGATTCCCCACTCGGTATTGGCCCAACTGTACAGGAACGCCAAAGTGCGTGATGTGAGGCAAAATGTTGGCAATCTTCCCCACTGGGCTGAATACTAGAAGGTCACAAATGACACAAAAGGCAGTCCCAAGCAAACCCAGCTTTAAGAAAAGGGGCCTTGGAGTTGCATATGCTTCTGCTTTGAGCGAAAGAGGGCAGCAGGCATGTTTAACAACCAGCACATGCACATGCATAAGACCCCTTCATGAAAAGCACCAAAGTGGTGCAAGCATGGGTCAGAAACTGTTGTCAAACATGCAAGACCGTGTACGTGTGACATGATGCCTGCAGGGAGGCCATCCAGAGCCATTTACTCAGCACACGACCAGGGCTGTTTATTTGTGGAGTTTCCTGAGGAAGCCCAACCCCCCTTATTAGTTTAGGTTTAGCGAGGACCCTCCAGAGAGCAATCGGCAGTCATGTTCCAAGAAGAAACAACAACATCCCGGGAACATGTGTGCAGAAGAGGTTCCATTCTGATAAGGGTCCCTTTAAGGGGACTGCTTCCAAAGTGGCCCTAAAAACAAATTCAGCTGCAAGAGTGGGGATTTGGGTTAAAGTGAAGTGACGCTTTCCTAGTCTTCCACTTCTGGGATCCAGGTTCAAATCTCACCCAGGCGGGTGGTTTGGATTCAATACCTGTCTGACTCTGCAGGTTTCCACTGAACGCTAATCTTGGGTTTTCCTCCAACCTTGAATACTGAACATTTTCTTCACCGATTCCCCTCCAAGGTCCATGGACATTGTACACGTACACGTACGGTTAGTGTTCATAGCTTCCCCTTTTAAATTTTAGTTTCATTACCATGAATAATTTAAAAAGTTATCTTTTTTCACAAAACAGTATAATTTTGTCTGGAAATTAAAGTCAGGTTGCACACACGGTTGACCAGCAAGCAGGAGTATGTCCCTGTGCATGGCAGTCTTCAAAGAGGATAGCCTAAGGCAATTTCACAGGATCGATCCAAATGCTATAGAAGGTCCTTAGGCTGTCAAGCCCAGATTGTGAATTTCACCAGAGTTGGTCTGAAAGGGAAAAAAATGGGGAGAATGTTGTAACATCCCCCGGGACCACTAAAACCAATCAGTAGAAACAACTTTCATTTTAAAAATGAATGCTGCAACTTTATCCAAGTTCCCACTAGACTGAAGTGGAAGGTATGCATTTTTCAAAAGCCCTACAACGACCTAATAAATTCAAATTCCAACCAAGAACTAAAAAGAAAAAAAAATGGTTTATTGGTACAGCCAGGACCAATTGTTCGGGTCAGGCCTGCAGTAAATCTGCAATCAAAATATGCCCTTGGTCAACTGTAAAATTGATGAATACTCGGCCAGTTGCGAGTTCATGGGGTGAGTCTGAGGCTGACAATTAGCCCAAATGCACAGCAGGGCACGGTAAATTATGGTTTGGAATTTTTTTCACCGATTGAGTGGTCCTATATACATATGCACTTGGAAATGAACCGCATTTGTGCCTGTGCTTCATTGGGCACATGATTTATGACATGCATTGTACTTTTGCAGATGGAGATTTCAACTTTATTAAAGGTGACGGCAGGGTAACAGTGTCTTTGATGGAAGAAGTTGAGCACCTCTGGCAATCTGAATTTGTTATGGGTAACCCCCAAAGTCTACACAGTGAGGAAAGTCCCAACTCTCCTGTAGTGGTGTCTCTCTCAATTTCTGTTACACTGGACTGAATTTGAATGTCACTGTTCCATTCAAATTCTGTCAGTCTATATCTGTCAGTGAGATGTTTCGCACTTGACATTTGACCTCACAGAACTAGTATGCTACAAATCAATTTTGCTCAGTTATTTAGTCTATGTTTGAAAAGGGCTCTTTTTGTCCTTGACTGTGGATATTCACCTTGGCACAACAACTGGCCAAAACTACATGTACACAGTGGTGGCCACAAACCCCCTTCTTTAGACACAGATGTACAGCCTGTTAAAGGCTAGTTGGCTAGACTTAGTGGAGAAAGACGGAAGAACTGATGCAAATGGGTGGGTCAAGCAGGACGTGCCCGGATGACACCATGGACAGTTTGGACAATCAAACTCTTCAATTCAAATCTTTGAAATCCACATGCGACACTTGGACCTTGTGCGCGAGAATCCACCTCAGCAGTGAAAAATGGCAGATGCCTGGATGCCATGTCAGCTGTGCGTCCAGAGCCCCCAAAACAGACCAGGCAGACTGTGCACATCGAAACCAAATTTAATCTTGCACACCATATTAAGGGCTACATGTAGGGGGGCCTATATGCATGTGGCCAACCCATGCGATTTATGACCACACGTGTAGCGAGTGTGCTCCCTCACCATCTGCTAATGGTGCACAGAATCTACTTACAAAATGCTCTTAAATGACCGAAAAGCACTTCACATGAAACACGAGGTGTTTTCACGAGATCGTGGCTTACAACTGATCCACTTATGTATAATTTGCATGTGTCTCCGTTTTATGTTCCACACACATCAGACAACTTCCCATCAAACTGAAATTAACTCCCACAGTCTCCATCCTTACTAGCGTCGCCGCCTGATGGTACTGGTATAACGGGAGAGGCGATGTCAAGAGCTTGTGATGTTTAATGGGAAGATATGTCCCAGCACGGGGAGCCAAACTACAAACTGAAACACAATCGATTCCCTTGATCTTAAAGGGAAAGCACAGCTTATGCTGATCTAAGCCCAGTCACCGCTCAACCATAAGAAAACTTGTCATAATTTGACCCGCACTGATATGACCTGACAAGATCTGTCCTGTCCTGACCTGACCTGACCTGGCCTGCTTCTTGGCATGACTGCCATTTCTTGAGTCAGTGCTCCACCACAGAGATAACTTCCTGGAAACTATTTCTTCTCTCCCCAATTTTAGCACTACACTTGGAGATGTGCAAATGCTGGATTAAGAGCTTGCCAAGAACATCCATGCCCTACATAATAATAGGAAGATAGCCTTTCCCCTATTTACACAGGGTCTCCTGATCCAGTGTGAAACAAAACTTTGCATATGGGCCATTCTATAAATTTGGGGTCCAATTTTTTTCTCATCCCTGTTACGTCTGGCATGTGATTTTTTAACGCTTAGAATCCATTCCTTAATTTCCAAGACTGAATAAGTACTGCAAATTACCTGCAAAACAAATTAAAATAGTTTGAAATCAGTTTCAGTGATACATCCCTTGTCAAACATGTCAGATGGTATATATGTCAGAGGTAACAGGGACGGAAAAATGTCACACTCTGGACCCCAAATTAATACATGTTAGAATGACCCACAAATATCCATGTACAGATGCACATAAACACCAATACACTCCTCTGATTTCCTAAAGAAACCATCAGTGAGCATAAAAAGGATGCCAACAGTGCATGTGTGCGGAAAGCTGTTTCCTTCATAGGAGACAATGAAGAAACAGTGTCGCCAAGGTCAACAGCTGCTTCCTCCCCGTCTCAATCACAACCACTGAACTAGCACACCATTTTGTACTGATAACACAAGCAAAACTAAGGCATGAGAGCCACTATAAACATGATGATGTTCATTCAATATGACAGTGGTCGGTGCCTTTATTACAGTGCACTTTTCTGCACTCAAGCATTGAAATTACTGCTTGACAGCACTATCAATTTGGACTGTAACAATGCCCTTCAGGAGAGCCCAGGGTACCATGTAGTATCCTCAAAGAGATGCCCTGGGCCTTTAACACGGTCGTCATAGTTTCTCATCAGGGAGAGCGAGAGCAGAAGCACTAATGATGCCAGCTCCACGGAGAGGCAGGAAAGATCAGAATGGCAGTTACGAATGGTTTGTTGTCATCTTTTATGGGGGATGTCTCAGCCGCAGAGATGAGTAAGCCAGAGACAGTGGTGTTGAGCGGTATGTACCAGGTACATCCCACACTGAGGAGCTAGGCCTAGCAGCCGATAGCAGGAAGAAACAGGATTGAGGAGATCTCATCGAGATTCCAAATGATCAGGGAGAGATGGAAGGTAAACCAATCCACATACCATACAGTAGAGTGATTCAAGTCCTAAGATTCCCTCTCTGGAATATCCAAGGTGGAAAACACTGGACCCTGGATCTTTTGAAACCTTCCAACTGCTGTGAAAATAATCTTTTTTTTTCAACACTGGTGAATGTTAAAGAAGTTCACAGCCCTGCCTATTACCGACAATAGTAGAATGAACATCCCTGTATATGATCTGTCTTGTGTATTCCTAAAATACTATACACATATGTAGCAACATTAGGGCACCCGCGCATCAGACGCACGCTAACATCTGAATGTTGTCCGTGACTCAACAATAAACCGAGAAGTTTCACATTGTTTTTCTGGTGCTCAATATGAAACACAAGAATTTCAGCTAAGCAAAACAGTTAAAACAGTTTGTTTTCCCTTCAAGTAGAAAAGAAAAAAAGCACTGTGTTCATGAGCATGCACTTTATAGGAGCAGGAAGGATCACACCATCCTATAAGACACTGTATGAAGCCCAAATTCTCAAGTAGCTTTATACACAAAACTGTCATACGGTGCCCTTAAATGCAAAAGGCAGCATAAATATACACCTGCAGTTTTGTCCACCGAGATCAGTGCAAGCAGAAAAGAACTCACTAATGTTCAGTCCTCGCTGCTGTGTGTGTGTGTGGGAAGGGGTGGGGAACAAATGCTGTGGCCCACCCCATTGAGCTGCCACAATATTTATCCTGCACAGTGCACTCCTAGGGGTGAACAAGGAGCCTGAGGAAGTCAAAGTTCAACTATGGCTGTCAGTTTAGGTGAACCTGGACAAATACATCAAAAAAAAGAGGCTACCTACATATGTACATGTACCCTGGTGACTGACCTGGAAAAAAATCCCCCAATGGTATGTACCGGTACATGTATATACTTGTACCCTGTACATATATGTACGTGAACATGTAGGTTTACTACAGCAACATCCAACTACTGGTAAAGGTTACATGTACACGTATCTTAAAACTGGTATTTCTGACTTCCATCCATCTGTTGCCACTCAAAATTAAACTTCACTTTCAGTGTTTCCTGTACAAACTTGATTTTCTGACTCCATTACTTCGTATCTTTCTAACTATGAGATTTCTGTAGTTAAACCTCTGAGTTTTTCCAGTGGAAAAGCTCACAATGCCAAGACAGCAATCATCAAGATACAGAACAGCTTGTACTTCCACTGACTACCGAAATTCCTGATAGGGCAAGTGCAGACCACAACAACTCCGAAAACCATTTTTAGGAAAGACATAATCTCAAACAGTCTGTTTTAATGTTTCTTAACGGTAGCAACCCACGTACTGTTTCCAAAATAACGACAAGTTTTATCTCTCACGGTCCACAGCATGGGGTAAGTCTCTGTTAAATGTTTTTCAGCCTCTGATAGCATTTGACATTTCAGGAGAGCAGTGGGTTGTAAAATGTTTGGCTCATTTTGTAAAGCAACTTTTAGGATTCTTCATGTCATTGAAAACTGTTTGATTTCGAAAAAAGTACAACAAGAATCATTACGTACACAACGCGATAAATGCATTAAATTTGTCCTTGGAACAACAGTACTCCAGACACAATTTTAGCCCTCGCCAAGCCAAGTGAAGTGAATATTTGACATCAACAATGACTGTTGTCAAGAATTTGTGGCATACAAATGCAAACCGATATTTACACATGTCCTCCTAAAAATCGAAAGACAACAAAGTCCGGCTTTTGATAAATCATTTCACCATCTCCAAATAGACGGCTTTGGAACATGCAAGTTAATGAGTAACTCTTCAACCTGTAGGCACACTTGTCAAATGAGTGAAATGCTATACAGGCGCAAAAACGCAGGCAGATGTACAAGTATTGCTTCTAAAAAAAACCACTGCATTAATATATGCAAGCAAACATGAAAAGCAAATATTAACTCCAACTGCCTATTCAGCCTTAGACAAATATTAAGTACCGTGAATAATCTGTTTTTATGTGGGTCATTAAAGAAATTACATAAAATTTATGGCTACAACTGAAAATGGCTAGTCTGGTGCTACTGCTCCGGTTTGGTTTTGCTTCAGTTTTCACTCTCGGCCTACACTGTATTACACTTTCGCAATATTTTTATTTTCCGGCCTGATCATGAAAGGGAAAGCTGCCACTGAAAATGAAGGGTGTCATTAAAGCTTGAGTCAGAGTGCACCGACCAGTACATAGGGGTCTGAAGTTGGGATAACTCCAAAGTGCCTTGCCATCTGTGGGTTGTACATGTATGTTGTACATACTGGATTGAGATGTACACGTATTTTTGTCTAAGAATAATGAATTCCGACAACCCAAATGCATTGTTAAACTTTTTCCAATGCGGGCAACCAAGGTGCTTTCTACATCTTGGGTGCATGTTTCCCAAAGACGTCAGACTAAGACAATGATCAAGTTCACTGGCTGTGGCCGGTGGTACATGTACATGTACTACAGCACTATGTGTGTGTAATACATGCATCTATCAGAAGTGACCGTGTAGAGCCCCTAGCAACTGCCTTTCATGGTAATATCTGACTCAAAACCAAGGAAGAAGTTTTCCCTAGCCCATTGGTCAGTTTCTGATGGTAGAGTCTACATGAAGGAAACTGAGATAGTATATGGCCATGCATATCCCATAAATTGGGTCAAAAAATGCCTCCTCCTTATGGAAGGCTGTTTTTAAACAAGAGCCACTTAGCCTACATGTACATAGATATCTGTAATCCAAGATTTCCGTTCTCTTCCCTTTTTACCTCCTTTTCTGTACTCACATTAGGCCAAAAGGTTATTACACAGGTTCAAAGAAATCAACCCAGAAAACATTTCACTACCATATAATATTACTAGTTACATTCAACTCTTCCCTCCCTCCCCCTCAACCTATCACTTCTCCACTTTCGACCACTCTCACCTGGCTGGTGGCAGGCAACATCCGTTTCTGCACGCAAACAAGTTGCATCATCCTTGCAAAGTCCACTTCACAAAGCTAACATCCACTCCGGTCAACATCATGTGCAAATGTCACTCTAAAATTAGCCCCTTGTTTTGTTGTGTGTTTTTTCATTCCTCTTTCTGTCTTTACCAGATTTTCTGCTTTTAGACAAGTGGTATCGATAACACAGCCCTGGGTATGTGGGCAGAACATGTGCTCACTTCTCTCACCGACCATATTGATTTGAGATAAAATGCGATGCAAATTCAAAAAGGTTAGAGGCTGCACGTGCATACTGAGTACCTAGTGCATTCAAGTGAAAACAATAAATTATCACTGGAGGTTTTTTTTAAACAAAATTGTAAAAAAATTAACCAAAGGAACCTAATCCCTTAAACTTTTTATCTTTTAAAAGATAAGACTTTGTCCCACGATGCACCTACAGTGTAGTTACCTGGACACACAGAGTTTCCATGGAAGCCAAAGGTTTTTGAATGGCCAAAACTTCCACTGTATCCTCCACTTTCTCAAAACAATGGAGTAATGATATCGCACTAAAAATCTGCACATTTCTGCAAAAATGATGTTGGCATTTAAACAATACTTTCACCAGACAATCAAAGTACTGATATCATTACCCCTGATCAATAAGCTTAGACATATCCATTTCAGGAGCCGATCCGACAGGACAACATGCCCAACCACATTCAGCAGCCTACATGTAGGGTGCTCCAAACTGTAAACTGATCATGCATCCAAACACTACATGTACTTTCAATGATTGTTATGATCTACCTGGCTGGACAGAACCAACTAAGGTAAAGTATCTTGCCCTGGGACACTAGAACTGTGCCTCAATGTCTGAAGAATCAAATCCATTCATCAATCCAGAAAGAACCACAAGCATGTGATGTGTACTGGTCAGTCTCCCTAAACTAGAGCACATGATGGGTTAAATATTCAAAGGATGCTTTTTAAATGAACAATACCATAACATACATGTAAACCAACAGACAAAGTTTCATCGTTTTTAGTGACAGGCACTATAAACATTTTAACCACTTTTGATGACGTGAATCTTTTCCCTCTCAGTTTCAGCCTGTTTTTTATTTCAGCACAAATACATGTACTAGGGCAAATGACGTGCCTTGGAGGCCTTTAATGAGGTTCGTGTAGGAAAGGAAAATTTTAAATGCAATGTAGGGGCTCTCATCTCTGTGAAAGCCTCACGTTTCCAAAAAAAAAAGATGTTTCATACCGTAAATGATATCACTACCTTCACAACAACAATATGGTGTCCATCATCTTGTCACATCAAATACCATGGTAAGACAGCAATTTTCACAAACTTTCATTTTTCCTTTCACAGCCTTCCACAAAAAAGCCAGGGATACCAAAACCATTTGTTGCCATGCTACCTAGAGGCATACATGTACTACTGATAAGTTAGAAAAACTAGGATATTGTTCCACAAGATACAGAGCATGGAGTTTTTCAATGAACAGTGACCAACTTAGGAAGAAAATGTACACAACAAGATGAAATCAGCCGATTGGAGGTACCAGCAAAGTGGCATGCCTCTCACCTGATGACATCGCTGTGCCCATTCTTGGCAGCCAGGTGCAACGGCGTGTGCATGCTGACCCGCGTCCTGGAGGGGATGTCCAGCAGCGCTGTGGACTGGTTGCTGTTCATCAGCAGCTGCACCACCTTCAGCCGGCCAAACTCGGCCGCCAGGTCCAGCGCTGTCTTGCCCGCCTTGTTCTTGAGGGTCGGGTCAGCCTGGTGCCGAAGGAGGGTGTCAACCTGAAGGAGGGCGAAGAAGGCAAGGGGCGGTTGATACTGGAAGGGAGGACTGAGGAATCTCACATGTAAGACCAGCCACGAGGTCAATGTTCAGCTGTCAGTGTTACTGCACTGGTCAAAAACAGGTCACGATAAACATATCAATGTACACGTATACGCGTACGTGTATATCTGTTAAAAACTTTGAAACAGGTTTTGTGCCAGGGAAACATGACGAATGCAAACAAAACAAGTCGGCCATGGTGTAAATCTCTTTCTTTTATTCTTCTTAATAAAGCTTGTTGATCAAACGTCTTCTGAGGTAATGGCTGAATTAAAACTCAACATTTTAGAACTGTCTTCATGAGCTTTGGCTTAGGCATATTGTGTGAATTTTGACTGTGGTTTTTAAGCTGGGCACCTTATCTGTAAACTGGGCTGTAACAAACTCATAAATTTTTTACACTAAGTGCACTGTGGGTCAGACTAGAGAATATGAAGCCACTTTTGTTCCCCTTTTGTCATGGCTGTCGCTGGCAGCAATAAATTTGAAAAGAATGTTTATGACAAACTACACACACAGTGTGTTATGTCAGAAGAGCAAGTAAACAGGGTGTGTTTGGAAACAGTGCTCCCAGGTAAATGTACATGTATCTGAAATTAATAAAATGTGGCTTGAAATGTGCATACATGTACAGTACATGTTCATGCGCATGTATCAAAAAGTACCGTATCATACCAGTAGGTGCTTGGCTCGGTGAATTTAAATATGCGTGTACCAATAGTGTCTGGTTTGTTTACTGAAAGATATTTCATAGTCATTTTTCATTTAGGTGACTGTCAACATATATACATGTACACGTACCAGATGTGATCGAATCAACTTACAAAATACATATGTACATTACGTATATATGTGTTATAAAGTCCTTTTCCACCAACAAACCCTACACCGTACACGAACGTGTAAGCAACTGTTTTTACAAGCATGATACATTAACAACAATATGCTTGCCCCTCGGTCTAATGAAAATAAACATTTTTGGAAGTGATAAGTTTCACTTCCTATAGAGATCTTCCAAGCAAAACATTTGAACTTGAAAGTACAATGTACCTTCTTACACCGTTTAAGCGCACTCTTGTACATGAACAAGTACGGTAGGCCTCAATGTAGCTCTGGTGAACATTTTTGGTGGTTGGAGTCAAACTGGTCGTGTGTTGTAAGATATTCATACTTTTTTTTTTTTTTGCAAAAATCAGGAAACAAACTTGTAGGGCCCACACGTATGTAAATGTCACTTTCAAGGAAATACAAATCTCTGTGGTCAGATATCCCTCTATGGATCACTTCCATTGACATAAAATCCTGGTTTTTCTCAGAATTGCTACCAGTGCCACTCTACACCTTCCACTACAATTCTTAGTAGATGGACGTGTATCTTGGGAACTTGTTAACTTTTGAGGGGAAAAAAAAAGACTGGTAATTCAGCACACCTAAATGGGAAGTTTCATAGTCGTACTTGCACATCAATTAAACACTATATGCACATGTACCAGCACTTGCTGCAATGCACCGAGAGGTGCAGTGAGGGCATTTTCTGGGGGGGGGTGCCAGAGTCAATTTGCCAGCTTGTAACTTGTTCGCCAACCTTGTGTTGTGTAAAATTCACAAAGTGCAGAAAATGAAAATCTGTGGTAGCTACATTTCATGCTTCAGGGGAAATGCCAACGGCCAATGTATTTAAGTACCAATTTTGGATTCGTTTGCGGATCAAAGCTCTACTTACCAACTGGAATTAATTATTGGACGGGGGGTGCCATCCCGTCTCCCCTGACTGCACCTACATGTACATGTAGGTACATGTACCGGTATCCAGTACATGAACATGTACATTATCTGACAGAGATGCAAGTATTCTATGAAACAGTAATCTTTTATGACCCAAATTCTGTGAATCAAGGACCACAACACACATAAATTGAGGTATCTTTGAAAAACTAGGGCTGATCTCGCAAGGCTTGTTCAACTGTTCCCTGTGGTGTTTGCCAGTGCCTGAAGCTGGGAGGAAAAAAATTGACAGATTGAAAAAAACAAGATTGAAATGTCTCCCCAAATATGCTATGGTGAACCCTCTGAGACATTCTGGAGGTCAGGTCGCCAGACTTCTCAACAGGTGGCAAATTATCCGACCAGTTCACAATGCCAGTCTCTTAACAGGCAATAAAAGTCAGTCACATAAAAATGTAGGCTATGAATGCTATACTTACTTCAGTTTCAAATTGAATTGGGTCATTTAGAACTCTTACACCAGTTGGGAATTTCTTCAATGCAGGATTCTGTGTGATAGTCAATTACATATGCAGGGCACGACAGTTATGAGGACAACTCTAAGTAAGGCGTGAAAATGTTCGTGAAAATATACGGGAAATGTACATGTACATTCACACCATCCCTACAATTCCCTTGACATTTTCTGAGTTCTCCACAAATCCTCCACTGTGCAGAAACACAAATGTTTGACACAGGAATGTTTGGAAAAAAAGTGTCAATTTTTTGAACAAAATTGTTGGCAATTTTAAAATTAATAAATTCTAAATTTTAAGACTTGTTTTGACTTTGTGACTTGAATAGTATTTAAGGATGAGAATAAATACATGTACGTGCATAGCCAGTCTTGATCAGCATCCATTCTCCAAGACAAGCGAAGCAAATATTTATTCCCTCGGTCAAGCAATTCTCCCTCTGCACTAAATACATTTTCTCTGCACTTGCAGCAAAATGCATCTGCCTTGTGCAGAAGCACCCCCTCATTAGTTGAAAAGAGCCACATTGGTTGGGGGTGTCATTCTTGTTGGTAGTGACTCGACCCTTACACATGTTTCAGTCATTTGTGAACCAGCAAGTGCAGTTCTCACCAAAGGAGACTTCGTTGCGGGGGAAAACGGGTCCAGCTCAGGGCTCACGGTGGAGTCCACATGACAGTCGTGGTTGAACTACAGCCCCTGTACATGTAACGGAAGTCCAGCATCTCACCTGATACTCTACACATGTACATCTATATAGTCGATACGTACCACCATGTGGCTTCCATACTGGGCGGCAAGGTGTAAGGGTGTTTCTCCATCTTGGGAACCATCGTTAGGGGCAGAGCCAAACTTGACAAGAAGGTTGACTGGTTCCACCTTCCCCTGCCAGGCTGCATAGTGAAGAGGTCGCATCCCTGACAACAGAAAAAAAGAAACAAGAATCCTTTCATGTTAAAGAAACTTTAATAACACCAAAAGTTTACAAAGAAACAGTATTTTCAAGACAGGTTTCAAACTTTATCATCACCCATGCTTAAATTTGCTCTCTGAGCACAGAAACACCACTCAAAAAGGCAACGTACACATACACTGTACATGTACATGCACAATCCAGTGTTCCTCGCAGAGTATGCGAAACTGAATTTTTCTTTAGGCTACCGGGGTACATGTACTTTTCCCCAAGTAACTCTTTTGAAGTTGGCACAGATGGAACTTCACGCACAGTTCAAAACAACTGAGAAAATTTATTATAGAAAGCGGAAACGAAGTGAGACATTTACATAACACTCCAACCAGAGTCTACAGAGTAATGATGCATTTCATAAATTCAAGTCTCCTTCCTGTATTCAAAGTTGTGGAATTTCAAGTGGGAAAACGCAAGCACTTAAGAAAAATGGGTCATTTTCCTTCCACGAAAAAGTCCCCTCCTGTGCAGGCAGCAAACCTGCAGTTTGCATGGCTGGTGCCTGATACCATAATAAATCAAGATATTAATATGTGCATAAATCAAGTCAACGCCACCTGCCCTGCTAACTTCCTGTCAAAGCAAACATGTTACTGGGCCCACAGCAGAGAGACCAGGGCCACAGTTCTGTAAATCACTTGCCCTCCTATCCTGTGCTGCAGCCACTTTTAGTGGTTTTTTTTTAAGCGGGAAGCTAAAAATGAGTTTCTTGAGCCTGGACTAAAAAAAAGTGGATTTCAAATTACACATCAGGTAAACATAAATTTCAAAAAATGTACCACATGACCTATAAATGTTGGACTGTATATTATTTACATGTACACACATGTATATGCCGCACAATGTTCTATCGGTAATCATCTTCCATTTCGTATTCAATCTCGTTGCCAGGTTTTGAATAAAAATCAAAGTTGGTAGAACTGTACATGTGTATTCTATGAAAATTTCAACATCAACATAGATTTGCTCTTACATGTACGTGTCTATTTCAGAGTCTCTTCAGTGTTTTTGATTTCAATTAAAAATGTTACAGAATGCTTTTCAAAAACCAATAGTTATGATCTGACTCCCTGAACTCCATGTGATCTCATTCTTCAAATTTGGTTTTTCCTGTTGATGAAAAGAAATTGGCACATTGAACTGTTCAGAAAACCACAGAACTACAACATTCAAAACCGTCATGCATGCCCAAGTACATGTACAGGTATATATGTACTGTACATGTATATGGAAATGTACCTGTATGTATGTGTGTGTATAGAGGAAGAAACACACGTACATGTAGCTGGGTAAGGGCAGGCAGCATGGGGAGTGTTGAGGTGCAGTTCCTGGCAAAAGTGGGACGTAAAAGCCTAGAAGTTTTTTCCCGGAAGATTTTGAAAAACTACTTCCTGTGGGTCTCATTTCCAGAAATCGGTTGAAAGACAGAGTACTGGCTCTTCCACAAACTTTCTATAAAAATTCTTGAAGGAATGTCATTCACAAAAAAAAACCCACGGTAAAGTTACCACACCTGTAGCTACAGCTGTTTCCTCTTACTTTCAGTTTTTTTAGCCTGAAAATGCCAGCACGTTGATGGACATTATGCACTGGCACACATACATGTACTGTATGAATGGTTCGAACTATGGTACTGTACGTGATCATCATAAAATTTTATCAAAGTCTTCCAAGCATAGCCAGTGACTGCAGAAAAAGTGCAAACTCCCACCCAAACAGAATACTGTCATGAGGACAAAAGTCTTCTGTATGATTCTGACTCACGGTTCGTATGGGTCATGGAAAACCTGGAAAGTCATGCAATTTTACTTTTTTGTGTTTCAGGCCTTGAAAGTCATGGAAAATTTGTTCTTTCGTTGAAAAGTCATGGAAAGTCATGGAATATCAAAATTTGTGAAAATTCAATTGTAAAGGTTAATAAATGAAAACATTTCAACCAATTTCTTCCCTTCTTCAGTTCTTCAAGCGTTATGTAAGCTTCGTGCCTGGACGATCCCTTTCGCCACATAAGCTGGGCGTGTGGACGATCCTTTTCGCCACATACGCCTTGACTAAAGGCCAGCCGAGTAGCCACGGCCACACACACAATGAACCGCCATACAAGCAACGCCTGTTACACTGACACACACACCGCGAGCTCATGAACTTATCATTTTCACAATCAGTCGATAAATGTTACGAATGAAAGAAAACACGAGAAAATATTGGTTGAATTTTTTTTTAAACTGGGGTTTTCCTCCCACCACTAAAACTGTAACTGTTTCCCATTGTCTCATACACAAATCTGCACGTACAGGTTTCTTCAAGGCTTGCGAGCTCAGAGAGCATGGGCGCCAGTTGAGGAATCCTTGGTGTCTGATCAGAAATCAAAATACTAACAGCAATAATAATAGTGGTAGCCAAGGTGCGGGTTCTTCCTCAAAAACCTTACAGAACAGACTTCTTGAACAAAATTTTCAAATCTCTTTCAGCCCGCGCCTGTTTTTTTTTAAAATTCCTCTGGAAGTCCTTTGCACATTTTGCCACAAACAATTTCCAGGTGCTACTTTCTGATACTACCCAGAGAATCTCAGATCGCTGATTGCACCCGTTGGGCTTCAATTCCCTGCTTCTCAGCCTTCAATTGCTCACCAACTCTGGCTCTCCTTCATCCCTTTCCGAACCCCACAGCACATCTATTAAAATCCCCCCCCCCCTGATCTGCGGCCTAGTCCCCAGAACGCCAGCAGGAGGATTGTGGTTTCCGTTCTGTTTATTTAAAGGGGTAATTCTTGTGGCATATGGGTGTGGAGAGAAACAGAAGACATCATAATGGGTTTATACCCTGCTTCTGACACTTCCTGACTTGGTGAAATTGTTGCTTGTTAACAGAGCTGATTAAAGCTGACAGAACGCTCTGCCTGTCATGGTCTAAAAAGACTTCCCTTCAGGGGCTGAAACAGCAAAATTGGTTTGGTCTAGACATGCAGATCACTCAGTCTGTAGAAAAGTCCCCAGTACAGTCACGGCCTACACGTACATGTGTGTACATATCCTAGTGCAAGTTCCTTACCACTCAAGCAAGGGTCAATGGCTAAACTTGAAACAATCCCACTCTGAACAAACAGGAACTTTTGAAAAGATTACTAAATAACCAGTGGTACAAAATAGACCGGTACACGTGCAGTACCTGTATGTTCAATGTACTTCAGTTCTGGCAAAGATCCTGCGGGCCAACATGTACATGAAAGTGAATTAACAGGTCATCTGTTCTATTTTGTTTTATTTTGTATAAAAATGTAACGAAGAACATTGTACAACAACATGTACAATAAGAACTACTGACTGGATGTGATCATATTGAACTTTTCACAAGTACTGGCATATTGCACACACATCAACATTTCTCAGGGAACCAAACGCTCTACATTGGGAAGCAACTTGTTCCCCATTATTCCATATCAGCAAAGTGCAAGTACCCAAGTTGCAATCCTCACAACCAAATCCGCTCCAAGCAGAACAAAAAAGGACTTTTTTTTGGTACTCACCGCATAGGCGTGCCATGAGGCAGGCAAGTATATGCACGTTTGACACGGAGCACGCTGAGTACACGTAACTAATTTATTCCAGCATGTATGGTCTTTGCGGACACGCAGAACGTGTACAAAAACTTGCTTGTAACCACCCGTCTTTCTTTTGCCGATTGGGGGTCCACTTAAGCTCGGGGCGGATAGGATGAACATGATCCAATTTTGGAACTGTAAGGTTCCTACATGTACATACTGCATACAAGTACACATGTGCATACCGGTACATGTACATGTATGTACATGTAAACATAATGTATCATACACTATGTATCACTTGAACTTGAATTTTGTTTCCCAAAGTGACTCTTTGAGTTCAGC
Source organism: Acanthaster planci (assembly GCF_054643075.1). Classification (NCBI taxonomy): domain Eukaryota; kingdom Metazoa; phylum Echinodermata; class Asteroidea; order Valvatida; family Acanthasteridae; genus Acanthaster; species Acanthaster planci. The sequence continues at coordinate 12,196,096 of NC_141783.1, forward strand.
CATTTGCAGTGGGCTTTCAAGCCCTTGCAACATCAAAAAATGCATGGCCACCAGATTCCACATTTCCAGTGGCCCAATAAGTTCGTGAAACCGGATCCAAAACACGTGGGAACTTTATTCCTAGGCAAAATATTGACAGCAGTGCGACAGGAGCCACCCATTTCATAAGTTGTGTGTTTTGAAAGATGTGCCATCCAAAATAAATATTAAATATTGGAATTTAATTCCTGTCCTCATTTCAATGTCAACCCCCCCAAAAAAAGAAAGTTCACAAAATTTCAAAACAGCTAAAATTCAATGACTATTTGTGGACGTGACAAAAAAAGGGAGAAAATACCAATGTGTTCAGTTTCTGACCATTCATATTAAAGAAATGTTGATATTGTTATTTGCAGCTGCAAGCAGAAAGACTGTACCATTATCACTAACTACAAGTTATCACCAGATCACAAACTGAATGGGATGTATGTAAATTTGTTGTGCGTACTAATAATAATCATAAAATAATTCATTCATTTATAAAGCGCAAATTTCATATAGATATGTTCAAATGCGCTGTACAATGAAGACATTAAGCGTGGAACAATGAATACATTTAAACATGGTTGAGCCGATGGCGTACAAGGGCGCCTCAGCCACCAAATGACCCACAGTCACCAACATCAGTAAAGGGGAGACAGTAAGAAGCAGTTACAGTTTTAGAGGTGGGAGGAAAACCCACAGAGTCAGGTAAGGACTGAAAACCCAATCCACATGTGGACCAGGCCGGGAATCGAACCCGGGACCAGAGAGGTGGAAGGCGAGGCAAGAACTACCTTGCCAACCTGACTCAGCATGCTCCGTGTCAAACGGGCATAAACTTGTGCGCCTATGTGGTGAGTTCGTACCAAAGGACTGTCAATTTCATTCAAAACACGCCCTCTTCTGTTCCCGCTCAGAGCAGTCTAAAAGAGTTGTCAGTTTCCCCCTCCAGGAATTTCCTCACCTTTGTTATCCTTGATGTCCACTGAGATCTGGTTGCAGTCCAGCAAGGCAGCCATGATGTTGCAGTTGCTGATGAGAGCGGCATGGTGAAGAGCAGAAAATCTGTGAGGCAAAAAGTCACCAAGTGAAAAAAAAAAAGAGGATAAATATAACACTCACTTTCTGAATGCAAATCATCGCAATTCTCCATTTCAACAAAACAAATCCTGTGAGGCAAAAGATCAATCACTTTCGCTGTCACTTTATCTCAACTGACATTTTAAGCACCCCAAAATATGAGTATGAGGATGGCAAGCGAAATCACATGCCAGCTAAAATTTCATAGCACAGACAATATTTGTTGAATGACTAAAGAGAATTCATTAAGACACAGGAAGCACCTGTCAAGTTGATTTGAAAGCCACTTTATGGCACATTAATGGGTTTTAATAATGCATTTTAAAAAGAGAGTGCAGTGCCACGAGTTCCGGCTCTCACAGGGCATACCTAATCCTTTCCCATTTTTCTCCCGCTGACATGAAGTCACTTTCACAAGGCTGTTTGGTGCACATTAACCGTGCTTATGAAGAACACAAGCACGGTCCTAATGTCCTGTTCCGATGAAAAGATCAAATGAAATACACCATCACAGTTTCTGGAGAGCAACACTGACGCAGTTTGGAATTTATCTGAGACTAGTGTTTGTCACAATGGGTGAGGGCGCTCATTCCGGAAGAAAGACACCACTGTAGCTGTTCTCATCAACCATGAGTTACCACTGACATCATCATGTTATCTGTATTGCCTATCACCAATTTTGGGCTGATTCTTCCTTTGCAAACAAATACCGGTACCATAGCAACAAAAATCTGCACCGAACCATTACTGACACTCTGGCTATTATTTTTATTACTTATCAGAGCGCTACAGAAAAAATTCGGCACATACATGTACTACATCATGTAGTATGCACGCCAGTCTCCCGTCTCTGAGCTTGACCCATAGCTCAGCTTTACGGTGAATATGAATACAACCTTGTACAATGATACTTTCTCTGTGCCCCCTAGGAAGCAAATTTAGCGTAATGACCAGACGCATCCCCCCTCCTCTTGAAGACGGAGAGGCCCATTTAAGGAAATGAGATTTTTTTCAGCAGACAAACCTGCAGCCTTCCCCAGGTAATTAAGAAATTTTGAATTCCCAAAACCGGGCCTGTGATTTTCCGCAGCGGTTTTCAAGTGTCTCAGGCAGTGAGACGGAGATGGATGATGTATAGTTTGTGCGCCATTCATTTCTTTCAACAGCTTGTGGTGTATGGTTGGCCACCCGGTAATGATCTGTTTGTGTCTGGGGTAGCCTATACTGGGTCAACTTGAATGATTGAGGAAATGTCTTTTTTTTTTGCTCTTCTAACAAGAATACACTTTACCTATTCAATTTTCAAACATCCACCACAATCCACTCTGCATTTACATCAGACTGATTTCATGTGCATGTCTGGTCTTTGAACAAATACTTGCCAGTCAAAATGGTCACTATTTCTCAGAATTTTCTCCACTTGGTTTCTTGTTAAGGCCTTCCAACTACATGCACAGTGCTTTTCTTTAATCTGATGTGCCACTTAAGAGAACACAACGATTGATCTTAATTTCTTCCTTTCATGCAAACAGTTCGTGCGTCTACCGGTAAGTCGCCTGAGTGACAAGGCTGGATGACGTATGTACACACTGCACAGACAATGACCTTGCGTGTACTACATGCGCATGAATGCAAAAAACATACGTGCCAGACTATATTATGTTTTCCAGTTTACCCAACCCCCCAAATCAATACTGAACATACCTTGACTAAACAGAAAAAGCACAACACGCAGCTGGTGAATGGACGGACGGGCGGCACCGATACATAAATGTCACTAAGGAGTGAGTGAATAGCTTCGTTTTCTCTGGAGACGGAGGGTTGTTACAAATCAAGGGCATCAGCATCCCTAGTATGTAACATCTATTCAACGGCAGTCATCTAAGTGAATTTTATTGTCATGCTGCAATTTGTGGCAGGTGACGTGATCATGTGTGCACGCATCTCAAGGGGTGTTATGCACGCTAGGCCTACATTGCAAGGTCTCCTTAACCAAACGTGCACAAATGTACAAACTTCAGGTACATCCATGTACATGGGCAGGTGTATACCATACCGGTATGTATCTGGACACTCAGACAAGTTTAGTAAATGCTTTTTTACTACTTTTTCTCATACCTCAGAGACAGAACATACATGTACATTGTGAACCTGTAAAACCTCATTTCGATACAGTACCAAACATCACTCGTTTTGACATCATGGGGGATATGGTCATGACACTAGGCAAAATGTTTAACGCTTTGACAGCTGACATATCATTATTTGTGAGTTTGCCATGCTCCTTAGACAACCCTCTTATTACCGATATAGCTGGGGGTGGGTAATGCACATTGTTTCCTTGTCACTCAAAACAAATTGTGGTTATCTTGAATCTGAGAGAAAGACAAAACTAAAAAAACTAAAAATAAAATAGAATTTGATAACACGTGGCAGATCAAATTCCAAACAGAACTGGAAAATATTGCATCATGCCACAACAGAAGAAACTTGGTACATGTACCCGGTAGGAATGGCATGCAGGCCTACGTGTATATGCTGTACATACACCCACACTCAAAACAAAATGCAATCAACAGATGCCCACATGTTAAGTATTATGTACAAGTAGTGTAGGTGGATATGACCGACTGGTTCACCGATGTGCCGGTGCCCCTCTCGCCTGCTGATTGATTCACACCTTGGCGTGGCAATCCATTCAACACCCACCAGCCCATTTACACGGATGGCTTCTTGAAAAGCTCATCTCCAGCCTCTGTCGGCTTCTTTCTCTGGTCGGATTGATACCTGCATATGTTTGCTTGCTGTCTCTGCTCATCGGTTAATCTTTCCTAAATGAGACCCACACATCACCTGCCACGGCACCTGTGCCTTGTGCACACAATAAAAGAGGACAACCAATATCCCACCATATGTCTTATAACAATTTGGGCTCTAATGATCTCCGATGAATTGTCAAATGAAGTGAAAACCAATAAAAAATAGGACATCCTGGTACGTAGGAGGGTACCGTACAATGCAAGTGCATGAAAAAGTCCCCTTGTTTGCCACATATGACATCAGTACCATGTTTTCTTTAATTACACAATCATCAAAACTGAGCAGTGTAAAAATTCTTGTTAGTAGGACATGAAAAAGTCCCCTTGTTTGCCACATATGAAATCAGTACCATGTTTTCTTTAATTACACAATCATCAAAACTGAGCAGTGTAAAAATTCTTGTTGGTGTCATCTCCATTCAGAGCTGAATGAAGAATACTTCAATCCATTAATTTCTTGAAGGGTAAAACTTCCATTCCATATGGGACATGGGGAGCACCAAGTCTTGGACTCACACAGGTTAGTGTGAGTCATGCCTCTTTATACTGGTACAATGCCTTTAACCACTTGATGCCCGATGACGTATAAACAAAAAGGATTCAGCTATCTTACTTGACAACCTGAAACAACATATTTAGACTTTTCACCAGCACATGACCTCTATCCAAGCCCTGGCATCCTCCCACTGGTTACCTCAAAAAAATTACTCAACTCCAGAGGCCTTGTACATATTCTCCCACAAATCTGAGCTTCTTCTCTATGAGAAACATGACAAGCTGGCAGACTGTCAAGAGGACTGGCACCCGAACCATAAAATCCATCCCACCCAAAAACCAGCATTTGTCAAACTGGATTCACAGGTTCCCTACGGTAAGTCAAACACTGCCAAAATGCCCAAAATACTTTCATCTCTTAAATTAATGACTTTAACGTTAAACTATATTTATGTTCATTTATGCAAAAAAAAAATCTCACTCCAAAAGATTTTTTCTAGTCTCACTACAGGAGACAATAATGCATTTCTCCAAAAACAAAAATTTACTCTCTGCATTTGTGCAAGAGCCTGGAGTTCCCTTCCCTCTCCCAATCACGTAGCAGTAGTAATCCCAGCCTAAACAGGTAAATCTACCCGCTCCATCACCCAACACGCAAGCTCTGGGGGATTTGATTTCCCTTCAGGCGTTTTTTTTTTCCTGGCAAAGGACTCAGCCAAACATGCAAGAAACAGATTGGTAAGAACATATGTTCATGTCCATGTGGGCTAAATGGTGTGCTCCCCCTCCTGAAGATACATACATTCTTGCAGATACATGTACTACCGTAGCACAAACTCTATAAATGCATAATTTGTAGTAACTTGAGGATACGTGTAGATCTTTCCACATCTCTCTAAATCCAAAAGAACTTACTTCCAAAATCTTTCACACTGTAAATAAGCCCAATTACTTTCCCTTCCTTTTCTGAAGTTTCCATGTACCTTGTTCAACGTACATCCTCTGGGTACCAATACATGTACAGTGCATGAATCTTGGGAGTACAGTACAAGATATGAATTCAATTAACGTCACAGCAAATGTTTATGAAGATGATTAGTGTAACGAGAGTCAAGCCTCTCGTTTGCTACAACTGTTGTTGACCGAGTCACTGCTTCTGATAATAAAGGGTTGACCATGACTGAAGAAATCCTTTAAATTGAGACCATGACAGAGCTCAGTTGTACTTGTACGATATTTGTTCCAATGTTGACTGTCTGAGACATATCCCATCATGTTTCACTCCCTACAGACAAACCAAACTCTGCTATTCAATCAACTTCCACTCCAATCCTCCGACCATTGCCAGCCAGCCACACTTCCTCGCCTTACGCTGTCACTCATCGCACATGTAATCCTAATTGGGGCAATGTTATGTAATATCCCTTCCTAACCACTGAAATTCCTCCAGTTCCTTTAATCACGCTCAATTCAACAAACTGCACAATGGACGAGAAGCCTGGACTCAAATAGGCAAAATTACCGCTGACTTTAGGTACTGGTACACGTATGTGCATTATCTACATTTACATGTTTGCTTAAGGGGCAAAGATATGCAAATCACTTTCACTTTGAAAACCCTTTTTTTGGTCTGTTGCATGTACTAGTACACAAGACATGCATATACATGTAATGTTCAGGAATGTGACAGGAATAGAAAATGCATATTTGATTATCGACATGAATATGCATCAGTCTTGTTTTACCCTTCTGTTGTTAATTACCACTCATGGTTCAATGATGTACAGCTGTGCTGTAAATGAATCAACCAGCTTGAAATATTCAAAATTTTGAAAAGTAGGAAAAGAAATTTCATATTTTATGCATGCATGAATGAGACAACATGTACACTGTCGCTTTTTTCACAATGAACGGTTTAGTTGGTTGGCATGATCCAATCTTACATTCAAGTCTGAAATTTCCGGTACCGTCTGTCTTCTAGAAATCCACTTATTTCTCCTTACAAAATCAAAAACACACATACAGTAATTGTAACCACACAAGAAACGATTGTGGGCCCCAGAATCTTTAATGCCCCGTTATATTTGAGTTTTCCCCAAGCCCTTGTTGACATTATCATTTACACATGAATAGAACCTAGCTGCCAGGAATGTGGAGTACTGGGCAACAGAATGGAACCCAGGGGGAGATGGGGGACCGTACACTCCAAACTCCCTAGGCATTGGCAGACAAAGCTCAAATGTATACAGATAGGATCCAATGAATGGGCTACATGGACAAATCTATATACCCCTACAGCACTGGAACCCAGAGAAGGTCAACTTGTAGCATTCTGGCTGAGGTTCCCACACTTACAGCAGGATTCTTTTCTCTCTCTTTCTCTCTTGTAAATTAATAACTGGGGAGTTGGCAGAAAAGTAAACCCCTGTGGATTTTTTTTTGTGAATACTTCAGTGGGCGAAGATTACTGAGCAAAGTGATTTGCTGGAGTTTTCTACGATTTGAATGTACGAGTATTTGGCACTGACGAGAAGTGTCACCCAAAAAGATCAAGAGTAGTTTCTATTGGTTCTAAATGATACCCAGAAACAAAGTACATTAATGGAGAAAAGAAATGAAAAGATGTGCAAGAAATATTCGGGGGGGGGAGGAAATCTACTTACTTACATGTACATGTATGTACTGTACTGGTAAATGTAAATGTACATGTATATTGGTGCATGAAAGTGAACCATGTCACAATCTGTATCCACTGAACCTCACATTACTACCCTTAGAAATAACCTTCCAAACATGGATTGCATTAGAAATTACTCACACACAAACACCATTCCCTGATGTCAACAAATTTGAATTGCATTTGCAGTTGCTATGAATTCAAAAGCCAACAGTGAAGTTAAATTTACATGTCATGCATTTGCACTTTGAACATTCAGGCAGTGGGCCTATTGGCACGACGTAAACCTTTGGTCAATCATTCACAAGAAGAATTCCCATTGACGTTCTTATGAAATTTTGGAGCTGTACAAGGCGTCCACTTGGCCCGCTTCGTCAAAAGTCCCCCCCCCCATCTCTTTAATTGCCATCTATTTATCAAATCAATTCAGCCCAAGTTGGGAGTAGGGAGAAAAAAAAAACCTGAGAGCGCAAGTGCGCACAAGCAAAGCAGCTCTATGAGTAAAGCAACCCCAAAAACGGTGTCGATGATGGAAAGACTAATATATCACGTATGACGCGTGCACTGGCACAAGGACTGGGTAGAAAGCTGAATAAATTGACACAGTCCTATTGGATCTCGGTCCAATATTAAAGCTCAGAGGCCGCCTACACGAACATTACACATGAGACATGGTTAAAACAGTACAAGCTCCAACTGCACGTTCAAGTGATTTAAATGTAATAGATAGGTACATGTACATCTATATATGCCATTTAACTCATTCCGCTAGACAGCTCCGTGTACTGGTTCAGTTTTGGAATTGAAAGCAAAGACAAACAGAAAATAACCTTTACACTTCAAGAAAATGCAATCGATCCTAACCCTAGCCCACACATCTAGGCCATAAATTTTGCAGGGAGGGGGAGTTTATCGGTACTTACATGTATATGGGTACATATCTGGAAAGTGGCCAAGTTCTTTTTTTTTTTCAGAAACTGATATTGATTTGGATCATAGCACACAGTTCCAGGCTATAAATTTAATTTTTAGAAGGTGGTTAAACAGTGAACCAAGTCTTCCAGAAATACCACACCATAATCAGATTTTTCAATAGTCAACTGGAAAAGTTAGGTCAACTTTGATTGCTAGTATTTGCTACCCCAATTTCTCCCTCCAACCCTCCACAATTACCTGGCAGTTAATCTCTCTGCTATTCAAAAGCAGATTTTTTTTCACATATACACTCTGTTGGCTCAGGTGGGCATAAGCACAAGATCAGTTCAAACTGCTGTCCATGTACTGTACATGTACAGCACTCATTGTATGCATTGTACATGTAAATGTAACCCAGCCTAGTCATTTAGTGTAATTCTGGACTGTTTAATTAACGGATTAGTCAACCTTTCAGCTTCAGCATATCCCACATGATGATTACACAAACTGATAGTGACAAATGATGAAAAGAAGAGCTATCCTGAAACTAGTACAAACCGGTATGCAAAATGTTTATTATTGCAGGGTCTCAACCCAAGTTGAACACAACATGATTTACATGTACAAGACAAGGGAGCATAATTCAAAGGAAAAAATTATGAAGGTCAAAATTGAAGGCTGCAAACAGAAAAAAAAAATTGAAGGAATTTGGAGAGAACTGGAAAACAGTACAGGTATGTTGTAACTTTGACCTACAGACGATTTCAGGAAACGTGGGTACAGTAACTATGTACCATTGCGTAAGCCTTGTGCCACAAATTTATGCTGTTGCTGCGCAATATATACTTACGCTTGATTTCACAAAAAGTTGCTGCCCCACATTTTAATAATATTAACTTTCTTGGACAAGGACAAAAATGGCTTTTTAGGACGGCTGTTCCTTTCCAATATAGCAGCAGTCATCAAACAGTAGTTGAATCACCTACGCCCGCCAGTTTGAAAAAGTTTTCCTCTTTTCTTCGTCAGAACTGGACAAACAATCTCGCAAACTTGTTCATTTCTCATATAAGTCTTGTGAAGTTCAGCAACGACGAGGCGTAACTGAACACAAGAAGCTAATCAAATCGTTCAGTTTCACTTCGTTCGGCGCAACGTACGCTACGTAAAATGACTGCACAAGTTATGCCATAATTTGTTGCATAAGTCGCGGACTTACATCTAAACAATGCATAAGTTTTGTGAAATTGGTCTCTAAGACCAATTTCACATATGAATGATATGTTGCAAAACTTATGCAATAAAAATAATGTGGCATAAGTGGAGTTACGCCACTGCGTAAAGTTTCATGGAAGTGGCTGCTGGCTTGGAGTGGTTTCTATATGGTGCTGAGCGCCAATTAACCATGAAGTAAGTCCACACTGTAGGTGTTATGTTTTCCTTGGGCTCTTTGGTGATGATCTGCCTGTCCAACTGATCCAAAGGTACACTGCTGTATATGCAAGGTGGACAAATTATACAACTCCTGTAGTGCTGGTACGGCCATTCCTTCACCTCCCAAGTGCATTGGTACCGTACATGTACATGTATATGTATGTTCCCAACAAGTAAAGCATGTATTACCCCTGCTTCTGGTAACCAACTTGCTGTTCCTTCCACGAGCACTCCGAGCTGCGTTTTTACGGCAAGTTGAAGAAAACGAAAAACAGAGGGAGAAGAAACTACATTTTTGTTTTCACTTATTGCCATCTCTGATATACGCTCTTGACATAAGTAGTGATGCTCTGATGGGGAAACCGGGACACTCCACGGATTGTTGCAATATTGTGAGTATCATGTTTGCGTTGCTGGGTTCAACTCACTCTTGAAGAATTTTGAGTGCCTGAGTGGTCAATACTGATCAAGGCATGACTACACTTGTTCTACAGATGAGTGCATCACATGTACGTGCACACAGCCCGGGATGCCTTAGACAAGCACATAAATTTACCATGTACAATCCGGGCATCGACCACTATGCAAAACAGTAAACCAAACCAAAACATTCACATTATACTTGAACAGTACCATGTACGGACATCCAAAGCAAACTTGATATTTGTGACTTGACACACACTAACATGGAGCACCCCCTCACCAGCAAAGCAGGTAGGTTGGTGGGGATCGTTTCATCTAGACAACCGGCACAAACGTGGTGACGAAAAGCACGTATGCGAAAGCATGCCCTCTCTTAATCCCGCAGAGAGCAGATACTTGTACGGGATATTTCACACTTTTGGGAAGAGGAGCAAAACTTAATCCAACGTGCCACCAAGACTTTAACATCACAAAGAGGTACACGTACAAACACGTGTACATGTACATGTACGTACCGGTACTTTTCTGCTACACTTTATGCAAAAAGGTCACCAATATTAGACGTGTATGGCAGTTTTTACAATTTTGGAGGGAACAGTTGTAATCAGGTTGTTTCAATGCTTTTCTGTTAGATTTTATGCATGATGTAGCTACACATGAGGTTCCCAAATGGGTGATAATGAAAACACATGAAACAAAGTCAGGAATGGATCTTGGAGGCAAAAACTGAGGAGGAAAACTTACCACACTTGTCTATCTCAAACTCAAAAATGGTAGACTTATGTTGACAGCATGGTTGAACAATAAAAGTAAATGTCATAAACAGTAGCGCCAAAACTTGAAGTAATTCATTACAAACACATTATGAAATGTGTACATTTATACTGATCAGTTGGAAGTCAATGCACACTCAAAACGTCTGCTGTTTAAACCGCATGTGTTTCTTCTTTTTTTTCAAAATACAGAAGCAGATGTTGGAAATCCTTCCCTAAATGCAAGGCAAACATGCTGATTAAATTCACCTGCTAAATGAATTGGTCGGTGATGATTTTGATTGGAATGCTGATTGCCGAAGCTGCAACTCTGCGAGCCTGAAAGCTAGCAAGCGGCACGCGTGTGTGTGTGCAGGGGCCGATATCCGTAAATGATCACGACATCGCCGAATATCTGCCCCCTCCTTTCCTACGTGTCGTGCATCGCTCACCCACGGCAGGGATGCGGCACATGTGAGAAGCCTACATGTAGATGGATTGAGAGATGTGCGCGTTGGTTAATGATCCATGAATTCAACACAGTTGGCTAAGATGACTTTCACAGCAGCGGCCCAACAGGAAAAAAGTCACGTGTGAGGGTCACGTAATATGAGAAACCTTATTGTGCTAAAAACCAGAATTGCAATGTGTAATGAATGCAAGAACTTCGTAGGAACATGTGCAGCATTCTGAAATGAATGTGTATGTACATGTATGTATCTGTATCATATGTACATTGTATCATGTTTACAGCTCACCCAAGTCTTTAGCATTGTCTGAATCAACATGGGATTGGATATTTCCTAGTGGATTCTAATAAAAGTGTGCTACATCGATCACGTAACTGGACAAGTCATCAACCTGAGCTGTGACTGATGTGTGAAAGTGCCAGTTAGCCACGCACGACTGAAAGATTGAGTGGGTGATACCACCGAAGATTTACAACGTATCTATAGAAGAAATCCCTATGGATTTTTTTTGTACATATACTTTAAATATATCATCCAGGGCCATAGCGTGACGAGTGAATCACTGTCATGCACGAGTGCCTGGTTCCGGTAGATGGGGAAAAGTCTGGTGTCTGACACCTGGCAACACTGAACACAGTACAGGTACTTGTACTTTAACCAATCCAGTCTCTGAACCGCTGCGAAATTGACAACTTTAACTACCGGTACATGTACACTGGTACAGTCAGACTGTAAAATATTCCAACAAGAAGCAGATAAATCCAGGTACAGGCAGATCTGCCTTACAATATTTTGGAGAAGCTACAGGGATGTACATCTACACTGCAGGAACTCTTTAATTTTTTACACAAACAGTGAGCAGATGCCGTTCAGGACACGCAACTCTCAAGCAAGAAAGGTTTGGTCAAATGAAAACAGTCAAGAAGCGTAGCACAACATGAAAGCCTACGGTGGAACCAATCTGAGGGGAGTTGTGAGTTAGATGCCTACTGAAACTGCCCTTCAAGAGGGTTTTGGGGAGAGAGGGTAACCTTGTGCGTTTTAGTTTTTCTCCCAAGGCTATGTGTGGATCAGAGCTACAGTAGGCCTACATGTACAACTTGAACTGCCTCTGTGACTGTATCATCTTGTTCATGCAGGATTCACGTTTTTTTGACACACTCCTGTTAGCCTTGGCTTGAGTACCAAGCGCTATGGTCAAAAACTAATTAAGTATTCAGAGAATACACGCATGTGCAATTCCAGTGGCAGTAACGATGTACATGTACAAAGCACCACTCGCAAAGTTCATGCACACCACCTCAAGTTTGAGAGTGCGCACGTGAGTGTGGTGCCAATGACTCCCTGTGCACTAACAGCATTTGGTGGGATTAATCTGCACATCTGAAACTGGGCCTCAGTTAATTTATCACAGGTTCCTCATCAGAATGACAGCTCCAGACAGGCTAAATCCAAAGTAGTCAATGATAGTGCTCTGGCCGTGGACGGTGGCTTGGCCAGACATTCCATCACTTCGATTGTCACACCACAGTCTGCCATTGTATTATTGCATGCTGTATGGGACAATGCCAAGCATGTCAACAAAATGACAATGCCGGTTTGTGAACTTTGGAGCTGAAAATATTTAAATAATTCCAATTTCATCTTTACATCCTGACAGTGACAGCAGGATGAATAACACAGCAGGTATTCAAATGGTTTGCTTGTCTATATGTTTTTCCCCTTAAAACAAACTCATAAGAGACAACTTACAAAAAGAGAACCATTTTCCCAGGCATTTTTGTAAACAGAAGTTTGTTTACTTTATGAGAAGGTTTTGTGGTATTTAAATATTTTCTTATTTCTTTTTTCTTCAGCCATACGTACAGGTACATGTATATAAATTTCTTTCATAACAGCTGCCACCCTACCTACAGTATAGGATGATTTTCATGACCACTGAAAACTCTAAACAACAACAAAATATGTAAAAATAAATAAGATAAATATTCAAACCTCTCCAAAGTGTAAAATAAAAATAAACACTTACCCGGTACCTAAAAATTGCAAGCTACACGTCATTTTATGTCAAGTAATATACGTCACCATGCAACAAGGGATGCTAACTATATATGCGTAGATCATGTAGTTCATGTCATACATGTACATGTAAGTCTGGTACATGCCATCTGATCTTTCTTACATGTAAACGCAGATGAAATTTTGGGAGCGCGGGGAGGACTGTAACTTTTGAATCTCACATCTACAGAATGAAAAAAACACAAGATCAGGTGTTTTTTTTTCCTTAAATAAAATCAAGAGAACGTCCAAATAGGAAAGCCAATTGCTCAGCCACTGAGCTTAAGGAGTCACTCAATTTTCTCTTTCATTGGCTCCTGTGTCATGCTTCAACTCTCCATGACACACGCTTGACTGCTGCTTGCATTCTGCTCGCAGGGTTTCATATCCTCTCATTGTCTACTCCATGTCTGGTACATACGAGCTCAAATTCTCGCTAGCTCCAAATCTCTCACAGACTTCTTCCCCCTGTAGTGCTTTCTTCCTGTTTCTCCAAGAACTGTGAGCATCACTTCAACAAACAGTTGATTGGACCCATATGATAAAACATTTTTGGACATCAAACAGATCTTGCAAGGTACAATGTACATTACTAGTAGCTCTGCTCAAATTGGACGTTGTTGCTACAATTTAAAGACTGTTGTCAAAATGGCAAAATGAAATTATCCCATGCAGACAGCTTTTAAACTGTCGAAATTGTCAAGTGTCGATCGTCTATTGTTAGTTTTACCTTCCACAGCAGTAGTTTTACGGGGTCAACTCCTGCACGAGAATGACACTGTCAGTTTTATGTCGTAGAGAAGTCCTGTGTTAACGACCACTGTAACGTACGGTAAAACTTACATTTTGATAACGTGACCTAAGGACATACATACCAGTACAGTACGCCCTCAGTTGTTTCCCGAGCATGCACGCACACCTACCTATATACTGCACATACTAATACATGTACACCGTATACATACATGTACAGACATTGGAGATGACAAACGGACAACTTGACAACGTGCGGGAAAAAATTTCTAAAAATTTCGCACTTCCCTGAAGCCACAACGTCAATCAAGAGGTATTTTCATGAGCTTCTAAGACATGCCACTGTAGGTTGGTACATTGTACATGTACTGGTACTGTAAGTGGACAAGGGTCTTTCCGCTGGTCACAAGTAATCCATGTGCAGATGCACAGAGGAACAACCTCAACAGAATGTTTACAAATGAAGTGACATTTCACAAAGTATTGTCCAAATGCAAACGTGACTTATGGTTTCAAGTGCACAAACATACCAGTACTGTACATGTGTGTTTAAAGCATCTACATACATTGTACAAGGGATCAGATGTGCATGTACTGGAAAAAGGTCCCCAACCCCACGACCTGTGTCAGCCCCTCCAATTAAATATACCTCCCCACCCACAAGCACTGCTGTTCCACCAAAAAGGGAAAAAATAACGCCCCCATTTCTAAAATCCTAAATTCAAACAAATTCCTCCTCAGAGTCAGAGATGCAGCCAACAGGACTAATCAAATGCTGCAGGCATCTGCCACAGTCTCTCTTGTACATGCATGCGACGCGGGGGAGAACCCCAAAAGAATTATCTACGATCAATGATGCCCAGATCCATCTTCCTCCTTTTTTTCCCCTCCCGTAAATGAGCCGGAAACCGGGCCAGCGTTCTACGGTGACTCCCTCGAGGTATGTCATGTACACTGTTGTAATTCCCAATGACCGATGATGGAATCCTGCGTGAAATGAGCACTTTATTTAGGGGGGGGACAAGAACTAGGTTTTTCTTCTTTTTTTAGGCTGAGAAAAGCAAAAAAAGGTCAATTAGCTCAGGTTTGCAAAGCATTCATAGAATGAGCAATTTGCATGCATGGCTAACTACAGTGGTAGGCCTACACCAATTTAGTAGAGCCAATCAGACACAAATTGGTTTAGCAGAGGAAAAATTTGCTTGGAGAGAAAAACAGGTCACCAGGCCCATTGCTAGTTACTAAAGTACATGTACATGTAAACGGTACATGTGCAGATGTTCTGAAACTTCAACCATGCATCCCGGTTCAGTGCAGTAAAACAATTTGGGGAATAAGATTTCGAGAAAAACATTGATAGATTACTATTTACAGACCATTTTGTAATGCTTCAATGAACTTCTATGCTAAATGGAAAACTCATCTGACTCTCGACAAGGTCAGTCACCACACACACCCCTCCCTACTGCCAGTATATCCCCTTATAAGGTTAAACCTAAGAGCTCTTATGTTGTTCAAGCACTGAGCGAAGTCCAAGATCTGTCCAAAAAAAACCAGTTCAGAAACCAGCTACTATGAGTACGCTGAAACAATTAAAATTACAAGATTCATGTTAGTGGTCTGCTTAAGTATGGATGTGCGGTACCTATACACGTATGAAGAATACAGTGTACAATGCCTGGTTCCTGAAAACAATTTTCAATTTTCAATAAGCTAAAGTTTGCACTTTGCTTGGGATACCAGCTCATCATTTTGCACGGTGCAGTACCGTACAATGTAACCGGTATCCATGCAATATGGAACTATTTCCTTGAGTACCCCATAATGCATAGGCATGTTTACATTTTAACCTGTACCATTAGAGTACATTGTATCTATTTAGAATATTACCTGTCCACACATGTACATTTACATGTATATCGTAATCCTTTTAATACAGTGAATAACCTTTAGAAAAGCTAGGTTGTTCGGTAATTTGTTTACCTAGTGAACTTTTGCCAGTCAGCCTACAGGCATGTTTTCTCAGCAGGACGCACATTTTTGGTGGCACGTCAATTTACAATAGCGCACCTTTGAAGATGGTCTTCACAGAGTACCATACAATTAAATGCACTCACCAATCATCCCTATTCACAAAGGCCCCATCAAGTTAAACTCAACGGTGTTTTCTTTGCACGTTCCCACAAAATGAGCCAACTCCTGTCAAAAGCCATGGACAGAAATCAAACCAAAGTTAGAGAAAAAGGCCTACTGTTCAGTAGCATCCTCTGATCACTGCTGGTTGAGTTCAACTGTCTTCACAGGCACATGACCTGTGATAAGGAAATCCTAAGAAAATGTGTGCGTGTGCGGTATGGTATACTTCACGTGTAACTTGGACAAAATTCAACACTGTTAGATATGTACCCAGGAGCACTTCAATATGTTATAGTGTGCATGTAGACATGCATGTGTCTGCAAACATACGTGTTCGTAAGGAATTACATGTTAATTAGTTAATGCTACCGGTAAGTACACATGTACTTAAGAAACCAATAATAATAATGTACATGTACGAGTATAAGAAATTCATCATTCTCATTTTTAAGACCTTGAATTGAAAATGGAGCTCTTTCTTTTTTGCCAGCACTTAAGAGTCATTTCCATTTCAGGAAAAATGCTTAAAATGTACATGTACTAGTAAGTCATTCAGCACATGGCACTGAGCTAAAGTCTTATCCAGCACGGTTTTATTTGCAGGTACACTTATTTCAAGAATGTAAAAAATCTGATTCACCATTAAAAACCATTTTATGAGTGCATTTCTGTTTAATACACTATTTTTACATTGGGGAAAAACACTCCGTCTATAAGGCCCCTGTACATCAACCTAGAAATTTTTTATTACACTGTACAATTATTATGACACATGAATCACTGTGTTTCGTTGATGTAGGTTGAGAATTTTTCCGTTTTAACTACGGGTACAGATTTCACCAAAGATACTGTTACACATACATGTATCTTATTCTTTATCCAATTCAGCGGTCCCAACCAAGCAGCTGGTAATACATGTATTTTGTGTCCTTGAGCAAGCCATTTTATCTTTTTCGAGTCTATTCCATCCAGGAGTGTCACTGCGTACCAGCAATAGTTGGAAGCAACCTGCAGTGGACCAGTATCCCATCCAGGGGCAAATACCGGTACACGTAGATGTAGCTCAATCCTTTATTGGGTGCATTCAGTTAGCTTACGCAGGGCAGCCCTGACCTGGGGATGGTCATGTGTGCTGTGTCAAGCAAACGAGATGGTGGGGACGAGGTTAAACCCATGTAGATTTGACTTGCGGAAGCTAATCGAACGCACCCAAATACTGGCCCAATGAGCCACACTCGATCAGCCCCGGTATTCATGTGTGTAACATCGGTGCAACAATTCATTTGAGAAGAATATGCCCCTCTCCTTTGGAGACCTTTATGAGACACCATTTTGTGTGCTTCATTTCAACATCCATTTAGTTTGAAGAAATCATAAAATCACCCCTCTCTGTAACAGCACACTGCACAAGTGAGGGGATACTTGGAACAGATTTGACCCTTGAAATCATGGGAGGGTTCATGCGCAGAAGTCGTTGAGTACACACTACGAACATCTCACAAAAGAAACAGTGCACGAACAATGAGCGCCTATTGTTATTGCACAGCGCTGCTTCTGTTACATGTAGACGTTCATAGTGACAGCCAGTTGACGCAAAAAGTAACACTTTTGTTTTGTTCCCTTCAACTTACCCATCTTCATCCTGGTAGTTCACAGGAGACTTTTTGATTGTGCCTTGCTTTTCTGTGGAAATACAAAAGAAAGAAATTAACGTCAGATGACTCTCGGAGACTTTGAGCAACCAATATGGAAACTGCAAAACATTCTGAATGGAGTGTTAAAGATGTGTAATTGCTTCCTGAAAGATGCATGAAAAACAGTTCAGCCTCAGACAAAAAAAATCCACAAAGTATTTTTCATTTTTCACCCAATGTAATAAATTTAAAAATACACACAATGCAGCTTAGGCCTATGCCCGGGATACACAAAGAACAGTAAAAACTCTTCTGGAGTCACTGCTACATGTAGTACACCATATGTTTTATTTCTTCTTTAACTTGTAATAAATTTGGAACTTCAAATTTTTTTACCAGTATTTCACTCAACTGGACCACTGTACTTCCAACACATTTTTCCCAATTTGACTGCACATTGAGACTTTTATCTGCAAAGTCTGACTATATTGTAGATTACCCATGGTTTCAACCTTTTTTGCCGAGTTAGCCCTTATGGTGCTCAGTCTTTCACCTGTTGGAGGATTGAGGACTGTTAGGATCATCATTCCACTATCAGCAGTAACCAAGTAATTAGCATGCAGCTATTACCCTATTTCTAAAGGCCTAACCTCACAGTCAAACCTGACATCAATCAAGACAACCTTTTTTTTCTCTCTCAAAAAAAGCAAAAGAAGAATGTCAGTATTTGTCAGAGGTTCAGATAGAAAAATTTAACAGCCATTTTTGAAGAAGTACAGTGAATAAAGTGGCAAGGGGTCAGGAACAATCGTGTCTCACTGGGCTCACACGCAAATCAACTTTCAAAAACACATTTGAACAAAAACTTTGTGGTTCATCGACTCAGTCCACAGAGTTTTAGTCAGATGGAGCCAACAATCTCATGAAATGAAATCCACTTTAGAGTGAATTTTTGATGTCTGGCCAAAGTTTCATGAAAAACACAGGCATGAAACACAGGCCCCATATCTTTCTCCGGTGCACAGTTACACAGCATACAGTTGGTTACGAAAGTTGCGTGCAGTGCAATTACATGTACACCATAAGCATTGTATTCAAAGTGAAATATGAATGTACATGTACCGTAGGTGCTACTTTATACAAAGTACAGGTATGTACATGTATATCATGCATGATAACCTTTTTGGTAATTTCTCTCACCTCGGACACCTCCTCAACTTTGCAACATTGTCAAGAATCATGTGTCAGTTGTCAGTAAATGTACATGTACATTATTAGTACATGTACCCAGATACCCTTTTTTGTCGTCTTCTGTCATTCCAGTTACAACTTTACATTTTTCTTGTTTATCTAAACTTCTACTATTTTTATTTAATGATTTTTCTTTTTCATTTCTGGTTTATTTTTGTGACCTACACCCACGTACATGGGTAATTTGTTATTTGTGGGCTCGAAAAAACAACTGCAAGCTTTACTCAGATGGGATTCGAACCAATCACCTTCTACTAATGCAGACATTCTACCACTCAACCATTTAACTTCCCTAGTCAGCTGGCTGGTTCGAGTCATCTGGCTGGTTCGAGTGAGGCAGGCAGTGAGTGCTGCAAGTAAACACTTTTCCAAAAAATTACAGTACATCTTAAAACAGCATGTTGTTGGTTTCCCAAAAAAGTTTGCCCGAAAGTATTCAAGAATGTGAGCCGAATTAAAGGCTTCTATCTCCGATTCCTGACGCGACTTCCCTTTAAACAACAGTCAGCTCAGAATCATAGCCATCACCACTGAGACATTTTGTGTATTAAACCCCAGGTGTGTACACCTTCTCCAATCTCCTTCCACACTCCAACGTGTTGACATAACATGATCCTCAGCATTCAAGCAGCAGACCCTTGTTTACCTAGATGTAAATTTGACACGTCCTGTATATCAATTAGCTGGTGCAGGCACTCCAAGTTCTGGTAAGTTTGATGTTGTTTTACACATCTGACTTACTAGTACATGTGCATGTACATGTACCTACATGTACCATGTACATTGTACATATAGAGTACCTTAATTCAGTTGCCATGCTCATTAATGTGTGGACCCATTATTTCCTCTGAATGTGAATTCTGCTATCTAACTATGACTTTATTACATCTGGACATGACAGGTAATAGTTAGCACCTACAGTATGTGAACTTGTACATATATTCAAACTCAAACAAGACTCGTACATGTAAGTGTCCTGACTCCCCAATGTCACTGTGTAGTTTCAAAGTGCTTTCAAGGCTTTAGCGTAGTAAAAAGCAATAAATCATTTAGAAGGTTCATTTTCAAATATGAATGCATACATGTAAATGCCCGAAGCACGATTTCCTTCGACCCAATCTGCCCTCCAAGTTCCTTCACAAGAAGGCTGAAAATATTCTTTAGAACATTACAAGTACATACACGTTTTTTTTTTACACATTCATGTTATCCAGCCCTTTTCCTCCTCCCCGACATCTGTTAGGTACAGACACCGGTACACTGTACACTGTATGTGCTATACACGTACATGTACATGTACATGTAGCTGTCAACTCCAAGTCTATGTAATTTAAGCCTACTACTGTACGTGTACATTAAGTGCATCAATGGGAGAATCGCAATATTGAACAATACCTCGGTACAAGCTGAAGAAATTTTAACTTTGAGCTACATTTAAAGTGCAAAATGGACACAGGAACTGCCCAATTTGGGGCCCCTCACCAGCCAATCCATAAACAGATGTACATGTACATGCATGTATACTGTGCACATGTATAAAACGTACATACGTACTGTACACGTACACATCAGTATGTTCCTGAACTACACGTATCAGAGTGCACATTCTGTCACAGCAGTTCCCACAGTCACATTGGTTTTGCACCGTTTGACGCTCATGAGGCTTCATGTTTGCTCAAATTAAAACCATCACCAAGCCCTGCACAACTGTAGCCTGTAATTGTTTTTCTCTCTCGAGGGATGCACAGACAGACCAAACCAAATCTTGAAAAACATCCCCGCCAATTTCCTTAAGTCGTTTTAATTTCCCTCCAAGTAAATCACTTGAAACCTAACTGCCTGAGTCGTCTGCTTTATTGGGCGGCTGGGTGTGTACATACATGTACATGTAGGTATGGGGTGTACCTCAGCAAATTTAATCCGATGAACTCCTGGCAAGAGATGTCCTTGCATAATCCTATTACAAGCAAATTAGCTGGCTTGCTAACATCTGCTGGTGAAAACTGCTACCTTGGGGTACTGAGCATCCTGAAACATCACCCTGGCTGCACAAACTGTTCATTCAATATATCGGACTGGTCTCTTTCTGGTCACTATTGAGTGTTAAAATATCAACATTGAGAAGGTCATGTACCAGTGAATTAACTGAAACAAAGGATCAAGTTACGTGTAAATGATACAGGTAAGGAACACAACAACCTTGGCTGGATGCAATTAGAGAAATAACGCATCAGACTTCTGATTCTTTTAAATAAAATGAAATAACAAAAACAACAAGAAAATATTTAACCCAAATTTTAATTGAAAAACAATACAAAAGTACATCATGTCAAAGTATGCCATTCTACACTGGAATACCGGTACATCCCTACCAGTACAAGACAAAAATCCAGCTGCTTAAAATATATTTTATTATTGGTGAGGAGATTTTTTATACAGTTTTTTCAACAGTTGTTAACTTCAGCTGTTCTACATGTAGCTCCCAGCATCAACAGAATCTTCTTGTGGTTTTTTTTTTTTCCTTTTTAAATACCTGCACCACAAGGCTCCATCTGTCACCAGGAGATGGCACGACCCAGCGTGACTGCACCCTCACTTTAACGCACTCCTCTTGGCCAATACCACTGCTTCCAGCAAAGCCGATAAACCTGTGTTATTTAAGGGTAACTCTTTTCTCCCCAGGGAAGTTGGAACTCCACATCCAAAGAGAAGAATTTTATCATTAATAGGAATATGATTTTTTAACTCCTTCGGGAAAGGATAGAATTGTTGCTAGCTTGCAATTAATTAATTCTAAAAATCTGAGCTTTAGTACAGATGCATTTTAGGTTAGATTTACAATGTATAGATCTGGATAAATGTACTGGAGCATTTAATATACGAGGAAAGTCCAAGATATATGTGACAGTACCTGGGTAGTTGGCATTTCAGGGTATCTACATGTATGTTTCTCCCTTCCCATATTAAATGTTACAGCTTAATCACAGTACTTAGTAGACTATATCATCCTGTGCCCGGCAGAAGGGCATAAGCACACTTACATTTAGGCCCTTTCGCCGGGAAGCATGATCATAGCAGAAAAAATGATCCCGACAAAAGGGCGTAAGAAATACACTCTATTTATTTAGTAAAAACAGATATAATTTACTACCAAATCACAAAAAGCAACCTTTGAACAGCTTATGAAAGGACTTGGGCATTTTGTTTTTTTACTTTTTGCCAAGAAATCTTCATATTTCATTAAAATACAATAGTTGCATACTTTCGTCCTTTTGCCGGGAAAAGTTTTTTGCAGTGATCATGCTTCCCGGCAAAAGGGCCTACGTGCTTACGCCCTTCTGCTGGCACACGACGATATGTACAAATTTATCATCCAAGTGACTGTGGTCTTTATAATTGGAAAAGCAAAAGGTGAAAGGGACCCTCAGTCATGAATTCTGGGTCCTTCAAAAACATCCCATAACTATGAGTGCAACATGCACAAGCTTTTACCAATGAAAAGGCCTTCCAATTTCAAAGGAACAGGTCTGGATCCGGAGCAGACAACTGAAATGATTTCTCATCCTGTAAGCCCACCACTAATTTCCCTCCCACCCTAAAAAACGAGAGATTGCCTGCTTTTTCCAAATTGTACCATCTAATGACTAAATGCACAGTGGCAGTGTAATGCACACAGCATGTAAATTTATAGAACTGGAACAGACCAGAGTGATTAGAAGGACAAGAGAGGCAGTGGCAATCATCACACTACATTCATGTACCTGCTGACACTGTATGTACGGTATTATCATTCTCGTATGTATGTGGCATGGCAGGTTATACAAGTGACTTTTTAATGCGCACTAAATCATGAATCAACTCTGACCAAAAGCACCCCCTCACAAGCTAAGAGACAGGGTTGGTGGGAAAAATGTTCACCTTGGTACCGATACCAAGAGCACACCTGGAAACCATATACACTGTGCATGAAACAGACCTTGGCCGTGGATGCTTGCCTAACACATCCCCGCCATCCCCTGCCAAATGTACCCCCAAAAAAACTGTGTCCAAATGGGACATTTTCCTTTCCAAAGGGATGTCATTCCTCTTCAAAAACATGCAGTCTCTTTCCTTTTTTCTGACCCATTGGAGTCTGCTTATGATTTCGCTCTACAGAAGATATTCAAACAGGGCTTCCAAAATGTAGCATGAAGCACTGAACAAAGTCAACAACCAGTCACAGGGAAAACTGAGTGGCATGTATAACTGGCACACCAACCCCTCAAAACACCACCAGCTGTTCCTGCACAATACCAATCAAAACCCATTTTAATCTCATTTCCCCGCTCCAGTGAGAAAGCATGATGGGGTTATTGTCGAGTCAAACACACCCGAGACCGGGTAAATAAAGTTCATGGCTTGAACTGGCTCCAGCGGGTTGAAATGGGCAGGCAGAGTGGAGCCCAAAAGTGCAATGAGTTTTGAAGAATTTCAAAGTACAAGTTCCTGTAATTTGTAAATGAGGCTTGCGTGTGTACACTGCATGAGTTTGTCAACATACATGTACAAGTAGGACATGCCAGCTTGTAAACAAGTGCCTAAAACTAGCCAATGAATCTCAAACACGACAATAGTATGATGTAGTGGGACTGGATTTCTCCTGTGTGATCATCTGCCATAGACTTACCTTTACATGTACTGTACATGCACATGTTAGTACAGTGCAAGTGAGTACACATGTTCCTGTACAACCCTGTTTGTTTCATGTGGATCTGAATCTTGGATCAGAGATCCCAAAGCTGGTTCGCTCCATCCTCTAAGCACGTTCTGGTGTCAGTGAACCAACGATGGATCACTGATTGCGATCTGGATCCATGTGAATCAAACAAGCCCACTGTCTTGTGTACTCCACACAACATACATGTACATGTACCTGTACAAACATGTACACAGGTGCTATGGGAACATGTACATGTGCAATGGTATATGTACGTGTACAGTCTGTACACAGTATATTGGTACATTGGTACATGTTCCAACTGCCATCCTATTAGTGCATGAACCAAAATAATGTGCATACATGGCAAGTATAAGTTAGTGACTCAGAAGATTTATAAAGGGCCTGTTACAATCAGATAAATTGAGAAGTCTCAAGAAAACTCTAAGTATTAAAACAAACAGATATAACTGTTTTCACAGGTTCCGCAATCCCTTTGAAACTTTACCGACTATGAAAAGGGAATTCAATGTGACTAACAAAAACAAAAAATGCTCACTGCCCACATTACAAAAGGTAACGCTGTTTCTGAAACAGAGAAATCTATCAAAAAGTCCACGTTGAGTTGCCTCCCAACCAATTCCTTTGACGCGCTGAATGAAAAATATCCCTGGAATGACACAAAAAACATTCAGGAAATGAAATATGACTTCCAAAAAAACACCTCCTGAAATGACAAATGTCAGTGAAAATAAGTTGGTGAAGGCAAAAATCTCTTCAGAGTGAGCGGCAGACTTGACAAGAATTCTTGAGAATTCAGATACTGCTTGAATTCCCAAAGAGAATTGAAATCAATCATCTGTGATTCATGACACTACTTACTAGAACTTTTAGTCACTCTTAACTTAATGGGTTATTCCACCAGTTAACTGCCTCTTCCTTTTTTCAATTTTTTTTTACTTGCAGCATTTCCACACAAACATAAATTATGCATACTCAAACTGTTGCATTTGGTGAAAAAAAAGAAGGCTGACTGGCCAAAATCAGACAAGCTAAGGTCAAGTTAGACATTCCTTCCAGTACACCCAGCCAACAGCAGCATACACTGAGTCCAAATGCCAGTGTGATCTTACAGAAGTTGAGCTTTTGGATTCATTAATTAAAAAAGGGTTTTCAGTTACACATGGACTGCTGATGTACATGTAAAAAGAGGTCTTCAGTCTGAATGTCTTTCAACTTGCCAAATTCTGTGTTGAACAGATTTACGAAACACATTACCAGTACATGTATGCACCTGTACATGATCGAATCAATGCTACAGAACGTGAAATGTATGGAATGATAAGGAGTCCATTCTCTAAATGGCTGTCAAAAGCATACCGCTTAGTCAGTTAATGTAAAATGCTTAGCACCAATTAGTCAACTGCAGTCTCAGGAGCGCACATCACAAGGTACTCAGGCTGAGAACCTTAACATGCATGCTAAAGCATGAACCCTAGCTACATGTACATGTACCAGTAGCAAGGAGGAAACTCAGACCTCAGCTATTTGGCCCCTGTCCACACATTCATGTTGTCCGCATCAGGATGGAGATGAAAGGCGGAATGAGACCTGACAGCCGCGACCCCGTCCGGGCCTGGTGTTGTCACAAGTCGACACATTAGGGGGTACGATGAAATGCCAGTGACTTAATAACAACAAATGCATTCCAGGATGGCAAGTGAATACTGCACTTTTCTTCCCCCAGTGCTCCAGGCAAGACTTTGATTTACATGTACACATACTTTCCTTTTTTTCATCATCGTTCGTGGACGCCACTGCTTCTTTGGCTTTAGAATTTCCTCGCCTTTTAGAATGTACAGTACTTTTCTCAGAATTACCAGTACATTGTACATAAACATGTACAGAGTACACGTACGTTCAACTATTAGCCATTCCAGTTACAGGTATAAGTTCAATTAAACTTTTTCTTTCTGGATGGTATACTTAATTTACTTCAATTTATATAACAGCAAGATCTCATTTTTTAGAAAGCCATAAATAATAATGGAAGTATGGTTCATGATCTACAGTTTTTCACAAAAAACATTTCAAGATAAACATGCTTTTTGTAAAAACTAAACACTGTTTAGTTTAATATTCACTGAACACTGAACTACAGACAATACAATCAGAACTTTAAGTTTTATTGCCCTGGAAGAAACGTCACCCCACATTTTAGCCCCACAAATGAAAGCACATTACTTTAGTGTACAAAACAAAGTTGCACTTTAGAAGCCTAAACTTATCTACATGCAAGGCAATTTTTTAATACATTGCATCCCTCGGCTTCTTTTGTATTCATGAGTCATCCGTGAGTGGCACTCTTACCTGTGTTTGATGCAAATGATAATTTCTATCAAAAAAATTACCATCACTCCCCCCCCCCAAAAAAAAGAAAGCAAAAGAAGCTGAGATGCAGCAAACAATTACCAGCATCCACAGTGTTGGTAGTAAAGACTTCTAACCCTTAAAAAGCCTCATGTTTTTCTTTCCGTTCTTAGTCATCTTACCATCAGCTGGGGGAGACGCATCCCCCAAGAACTCAGCCATACCGGTACCATACCAAATCTCTGTGAAACTTTGCATGCGTGTACAAACATTCATCATCAGTCCAGCTGTGAAGTTTCCACTCAGTCCAGTGCATGATTCTGTTGATAATACGGTCAACTGAAGTTCAAGGCCACATGCCCGTATGTGTCATCAAGCACTTCAATGGAAAACTGATGCTTTTGTGGCTGACCAGTCTCAGCAAAAAATACATGTACATGTAGGCCATGAGCCAGAGTGGTGCATCCGACTTTCACAACATTGGTGTCAAGACGACCAAAGACATTACCGGTACTTCAACTGAAGGCTCAGCACCAGAACAAAATACACAGTGATGAAATAGGAGCAAATGTCGAGGGAGGGGAGGACAGATTCCACCCCCCAGCTCTATTATGATTAAACTTGAGAGGAAATAATAGAGGTTTTCTCTTTTTGGCAGAGGGGGAGAGTCAATAATCCTCTGAATGTTCTTCCCAACCAAGACGGACAGATTAACCTGCATGTAACTCTCGCACTTTTTCTTCTGAAACCATTGCCTGATTTAATTTTCACAATCGGCACCACATCATTGATTTAATAAGAATGTGTAAGGGACTACCATTATCCATGTCTCCATGCAGATGCTTTCATTCAGGCCCAGTGTGCTAGTGGTGTGCGCTGCATGCACCCAACAGCAAGCACTGCATTACCACCACAGCATGAGGCCCGACAACTGAACTATGCTTCAACTCCTGGGCTGAAGTTAACTTCATTTACAGGTTCAGTTTCACAGCTTGGAATTTCTTTGCAGCGGTGCAAACAGACCCACGAAAAGCTGTCACAATTCCTACATCTTGACTTACGGTAGCTGAGGCATGGGGAGATTTACATATGTACTTGTATGTACATGTACCGGTATACCAGTGCAGTATTTCTGCTGCCACTTACTGATTTTCTGCAACACTAAATACATTTTGTTGGCCGAATTATGCAGATTTACAGCCAGTGCTGGAAAATATTTGCCAGCTGGCAACACTGGCACAACGTTATGTGTACCTGAAGTTCTGCCATGCCTTTTTTCTTGTTTTCTGATTTCCCCCTTCGCCTTTATATTTTTACTTTTCTTCATTTATTTATTTTGAAATTACATCTCCAGTATTAATACAACTGTGACAGATAACTGGATCGTGAGAGTTTGCAATGGCGAGACTGATCCTGGAGTTCCAGTGAAAAAAAGGACAATGTCTGTCAATGGTTCATTTGTTCAAGAAAGTTAAAAATAACCAAACCACGGGCAACCACGCGTCAGTTTGCCATGGTCAGTTACACCCAATCTCACGGCACCATCTGCCTATTTATGGTGTCCAGAAGGGTCTCCGCATTGTTCACACCATTTGTCATTTGATGTGGGGCAACTGGGACCGATCTCTGAGTCAGAGGAACTCAACCGAGAAGGTGGATGAAGGGGTGGAATTTTACGGTTTTGAATTAAGAACGGGGTGTTTTTCTAATGAGATGAGTTTGGGTCTGTTATGTGCCTGCTCAAATAGATAACTGCACATTATTTTCACTCAACTGAAGCTTTTCAGCTGGTAAAGAATGCCATAAATGGACACCATTAATTTCTTCCTACAGTGACCTATTAGCCATCCAAAAGCAATACAATGTCAAATTTAACAGTGACAATATTGAAGTATTCATTTAGAAAACCATCAGAATTTTGTCAGACCAGTCTCATAGGGTTTGTGCACGGGTTGCCAAGCGAGGTCCATCTGCGGCATACACGTACATACATGTAGAAGTTTTCCTTAAAATTTAAGTGAACATCTACATGTATGTACATTAATTGCACACTGGTGCGCAACACTGGATAAGGTTGAAAGATTAATGCATACAAGTACAATATGTGAACATATCATGCTGCGTACACGTACATGTACGGTACATACTGTACATATTGTGCCTCTGTGTTATCATGCTTCTGTGTGTACACAACACGTGCGCGTGATCCTCGTTAAAGCAGGAAAGCCAGACAGCAGATATCCCTGGCACCAGAACCTGCCTAGCAGAATGAACAGTAAATGTTGTACTTTATGGCAAATCACTGGGTTATCTCTCACATTTTCACGGAATTCGTTTAATCTGGTACCCAGCAATGAATGACAATAGCTTTAGATTACCAACATGCTGTATTGTATGTATTCTTAATAAATGTGGAGTCAATGGAGTTGACTCAGGAAGAATACTGTACACGAAATTACATTATTAATGGCCTTACATGTAGATCAGCAACAGAATGATGTTGACTACTAGTACACGTACTAATCAAACTTAATCTTACGACAGTCAATACACTTCACATAATAAGGTTTCCCTTTTGCCCTGGCCATGCTGGCTGAGATGTTCTATTCATTTCCCTATTTGCCTGAATCAAAATATATTAGATATCATCAATACAGACAGTGATTACCCGACAAAATCCAACTTCTCTTATTAGGCCCCTGTTATTTATTTAAAGCTGAAACACAGGTACAGTTTGTACTTGAAAGTTGTAGCCTGCTATGCTACAACTAGGTCTGTGTCAACGGGCCAGTGCGTTTCATTTTTCACAAACATTTTCTCCCTGGGGCCTACTGTATCTTTTACTGGTTAAAAATAAAAAGATTGAAAGAAAAGATAGAAAACGGTGAAACCTCTTTGGCCAACTCACTTTGTTTTGCCTTGAGTTTGGTCATAATTCGCTGAACCTGCGGAATGTCCTCTTCTTTCACAGCCTTCAGTAGCTCCATATCTTTTCCCATGGTCTCTCTGGCTCGACGCTATCCAATCCACGAAATTCCAAGCAAATGCATGGGGAATTCTTGGCCCTGGCTGCTAGATGTGGTAGATTCGGTGAGAAATAATCCAAAGGTTATTCCTGACGAGCAAGGTTCTAGACATTTTCAGTACTTTCAGTTCTGCATTTCGCAAGGCCGGTTACAACAAAACCCCATGTTTACAGAACCGAACCATTCATGCGTGTTTGAATTGAGTGCTCTCCATCTACCAGTGCACTCAACGCGGCACGAGCTGTTGCGGTTTCCAGCTAGGCCTGCCCAGTCACCACATCGAGTCGCAACTTTTCCCAAGTTCCAAATCCGACTGAAACAGATTCCAAATGGAAGGCCCCTCAAGAGGTCCTCACACTTGATCAGCACATATCCCTCAAAGAGAAGTTCGAATTGCCAAGATGATTTGACAGTGTTTTCATAAATTCGAGATGGTTGATCCCATGGCCCTCTTGGCGGTATCATCAACAGCACAGAGTTTACGTCATCAAGGATAACAGGACTTGCAATATACGTACGTACGTACATGTACATATGGACACGGTACGTTATGGTATTCCCAAATCTCGGCTCAGTTTTCAATACGCCTAATTACTACCCCCTGATTTTGAAGCTTTAGCTCAACAAAAGATAATATTTTGTTACACAAACCCCAAGATACTAATTATTGAGGAAGTTTTAGGGACTTGTACATTTGGTCTGAACACTGTTTGTCTGTAAGTGATTTCGATATCAAGGAAGACTTGTTAATGCTAACGAATCCTCTTTTTGAAAACTGCTCGATTCGTCGAGCGCGATAGCATGCAGCGCAGGCTGCAGGATAGGATGGCACGATCGGGAATGGCTCGTGTAAAATGAAGCGCGCCCTCTTCTGGTCAAACCCTCAAGGCTGTGTCTAGCATGCATTCGCCGGGCGATAGGCGAGATAACTCGCGGAGTTCCGAAAGATGTTTGCATTCGATCAGTAAAACAAAAATTGTCCATAACATTAGTTTGGTGCAAGACATAAAGCATCTATCGACACTGAGTGAAGACACATTTTTATGTTAAGTCCTCAGCTGCCCTATAACGTCTTAGCCGTCGACTGATGGCTCAGAAAAGAAGCATACGAAAAAAGTTTCGAAGGTCGGGCAACTTGCAAAAGGAAATACAGAAATAATTATGATGTAAATAGCAGTTAGATTTTGTGTTACTGAGCGTTGAATTGTCGTTTACGCCTTTTCTCTTTTACAAACTTTTGACAGGGCAAGCTCTTTTCACACCAAAGCAACTACTTTCGGTTTTGAACGAGTGATTTCGCACAAGCGCAGATTTTCCGCAAGGGCATTGTGGTTGGATTAGACATGTCTTGTTTATTTATTTATTTTTTTAAATTTTATTCTAAATCTTCAGGCATAAAAACAGTGAAAGTTATATACAGGGGCTGTCTTGGAAATACAAAAGTTACAAACCTGTCATTCGAAGATGTGTATGACCAGACCCCTGACAACAATTAATGAACTGAAAAAAATAAAAAACAAAAACAGCATATGAGATGCAAAAAAATAAGTACTTTAATAAGCAAGTCAAAATCCCAGAGAAAAGGGAAAATACACAAAAATTATAACCACCTGACCCAAAAAATCGAAAAACTCTAACTGGAACACCACTCCCCCCAAAAGAGAAAGAAATGAAACCACATAAACTGTTCGTGCAGTTTGTGACTCAGCGCCTCTAATAGCTGCAAAAATTAATTCTTATGTTCACGATTGACAATGCCGATTCCATCTAATGGAAGTTTGAATGAAATGTTAAGCTCTTTTTCCGTGGAACATGTATCATGTTGCAAGCTCAGTGAGTGCCCTGAGCCTCTAGAGAGAGTGGGTAGCATTAAGGTGTGGATCTGTAATACGACTGGTTATCTTAGAGACGCGCCAGTGGGAGGATTAGGAAGCTTGATACCGGGAAATCTAGCACCGGTGCAATGGAATAACAGGGGTGTTCCCCAGTGGACGTCTGTGCCCTGGAAATCAGGATCTCTGTCTCAAATATGAAACGTTCAATTTGGTTTATATACAAAGGACCGACCACTTTCCCAAGAAAGGTGGAAAATGCTAGCGGTTTTAACCCCCAAAATATGACCATTAAAAAATAGTTTTCTCAAAGGGGGACACTTACGCCTCTGTCCTGCCCCCCCCCCAGCCACTGGTGTAAGTTTTCCCTTGAACTTCGGGACAAGCTCTGAAATATCGAAGGAACCAGAATCAGGGGGGTGGTTCTGTTCATTTGTAGATTCAAACAGAGAGAGAAAAATAATGACAACAGTTCTAATAAATGAAGTTTTTGTTTTTCAGCTGATATCTGGATGTAAATACCAATCATATTTTGTTCTCTCAGAAAAACGGTGAGAATAAACATTTGTGTTTTCTTCCTATCTGAAGCGTTTTCCGTGTTCTGAATTTTAAAGGTTACACTTTACTGGTTTGTTACAAGGGATCACCAAACACTGAGACATAGAATGCAAGACATAAAAACTTCCACAATATTTTATTACAAAAATATTAAAATCATATTCATGCAAATGGATTAGGATAAGTAATATTTAAATGATTACAATGGACGTCTAGAACACAAATAAATAAATAAATGTACAAAGCGTCTGCTCTAAACAAATTTCTGCTTCATATTGTCTCATCTCATCTCATTAGTGAGTGCTGATACATTAGTCAGGTTTACAGGGCACTCCTCAATTTACAACCAGACCTCATTCAACTTTGTTGCCAAGTTTGCAAGAGATCATCTGAATCTTCTGTTTTGAGCTGGATCCAGGCCTTTGCTGGCAGACAAAAAACATGCACAAGCTCACAATAAAGAAAGCCACAGCTATGTCTATTACCTCTGTAAATTTCGGGATGGCCCAATTCACTAAAAATTATCTACAATTACTGAACTGGTAAAACTGGCAAAGATATTGATAGGATTGGTTGGCTGCTGCTAGGAATCGTGGATGGTTACTGGTGAGTTGCTCTTGTGCACCTGTCTGGTTTCTTCAAGTTGATCTGAGAAACGAGAAACAGCAAATCTACCCACTAAGGTATAAATGCCACGATTTATTGGTTTGTCAGTGTGTACATTTTTGTTTTCTCTTTGGTCTTTTAATGCCATGGATGAGAACGATTTTTAAGAGAGTCCAAAGCAATTAGAGTGGATCAATACACAAACTACGTAGAACACGAAACAGTACAAAAGAAAGTGTGGCAGTTCTCAATGTGGCCTAGCAGCAGCTATTATCATTGCATCTATCATTTTTTGGTGTTCTCTGCATCAATAATCTCCTCATCTGAAGATGACGAGGAGGAGTAAATGTCTTGGTCAGCCTGTCGAACATATAGCTCCTGGTTTTGGCTTAACTCTTCCTGCAGGAAATCCTTGATCACATCTGCGATCTGTTGATGCTCTCTGTGAGAAAATTGGAGGATGAATTGATGTTAACACAGCATGTTCAGTTTTCTTTAGAGATGTCTTTAGTAAGCTTTAAATTTTGTCCTCCACAATTCTAATTCTCCTGCAATGATAAAAGGCAAATCCCAGCCTGGAAAATTTGGATCACCTTGATGCAATGACGCCAACGAGCATCATTAATATTGAATCTACATGAAGAACACTGGTTAAACAGACATTGAAGAAAAACAATTGATTGTTACAGGAAAAGAAATTTTATCAAAATCCAGTTTGTCATTGATTTTAAATATTTGCTTTACACAAAAAACTTTTGATTAGTGATGACAATGTTGCAAATTTTCCATCAAAAGGTTGGCTACACAATTGGGGGATCTGAATCTCCTTCCGAATCCTACGTATGTTCCAACAACACTGTTTTTTCCCCCCTATTTTTTCCCTCACCTTGAGTTTCCAAGGGTGCATTTTTCTGTAACTGGCAGCACCATTCCTGAGGTCATGTGGAGAGCCACGTAGTAGCCACGGCCAAAGAACCGAATGTCCTCTTGCTCCACCTCAACGTGACAAACCTCCGAAATATCAGCAACAACTACATCCCACAAATCAAAGCAACAATCAGCACTTACATTTAAAAAATCATTCATGTGGTGTCATGACTTTGTCCATTTTGTGTCGACTAAATAGGGGAGCCCTATCAGTTATTGAGGGGCTCCCTGAGCCCCCTTGTCTGAACTCCAGCCCGCCTTCTTGCCCCCCTCTATGAACCTGGCTATGCTACTGCATGACAGTCCAAGGAAAATACAAGCAGCATGATCATAATGCACATCCCAAGACTTGTACCTTCAAGCATCTTGTCCCCAAATTTGCTCCCCAAGATTAATGTAGGGCACACTAAGACAACAATTCAGTGACATAAGGCACAAGCACCCTCCAGCAGAAGTCCATGTCCCCCTGCCACCATTTTGAAATGTACACATTTTCTATGAAAGCCACAATTTATCTGCTTTCACTAAAATTCAAATAAACACCCCCCCCCCCCAAAAAAAACTCTCACTGTTACGCCATAGCTCCAATCCTTTATTTGGAACAGATAAACCACACCAAGAGGTTTTACACTGTAAATGACATTTGAAACCAAAGTTTTAAAGACGTTGCCCAACAGCCCTTACCACTCCTGGCCTTTTGGGTTGGCATGACAAGCCTCTCCATAAGTCTATCTCTCTCCAGCTTGACCACGGAAGACTCTCTGTCAATGACACAATCCTAAAGGAAGGACAACATAGGACATAATCAAAAGAAAACTTCACCTCAATCTTCAAACTCTCCAATTAAAGGGACGGAAAGCAAGCATAACATTATTGGAATAGCCAGACCATAAAAAGTTCAGGCTTCACTTAAGCTGGTAAACTGGTTTTGATTGGTACAAATTTAGCTGTTGAGAAAAGGATCCACGTGTTGAGAAACTTAGGTTAATCGATCACTATACTAACAGTTAAAGTTTCATCAGTGCTTTTTTCCATGTTCAAAGGGATTAATTCAGCTAGAAAGAAATGTTACAAATCGTGTAAGTTTTGAGACTTGACAAGCCTGTAAACACACATAAGAAGTGTGAACATCTCTACATACACAGGTTCTGTACACTGTATGAAACTTAGTAAGTCCAACCATCACTGACAAGCATGTGTAGAGGGTTTGCATGGCTGCCATCTTGGAAGCCTGTGCTTTTGTTCCACAGAGTATGTACAACAAAGGTTTCCCTGTGGAAAAAAGAACTGCCCTGCAAGGTGGCTACCACGCAAAACCTCCATTCACTATACTGACTATCATCAAATTTTGATCAAACTTATTTTAATATGAACATCAGAATGATAGAAAGCAATCCCCTAGGAGCAGTGTTATTTACAGACAACATACTGGACTGAACTCAGTCAAGGTCAACAAGCTCATTAAACCCAAATACACAGTGACAAACACAAACATTGACATGATGCAACACAAAGCAAGTGAGCAATAAGATTTTGCTCCGGGAACAGATTCATTTCTGTGCAATCTGACCAACCCACCTCCCAGTCATCCAGCGATGAAATGGCAACAAAGACAGTGCAGAAGAACCAGAACAACTTCCAGAGGATTCCTTCATCGGAGTAGATCAACAGGCCCAGTCCCATAGCTATAATTCCTGGAATTCAACGACGAGATGGCTCCATGAAGACATCTTACCTCTTCTCAATTACAATCTCAGTCATTTCACTTCACTTTAAAAATGGAAATGTAGGATTAACTAAACCCAGTGGACAGTTAAAAAAAAAAATTCAATACCCGTCATCCTGACATCTTATATCCCTCTGAATAACACTATAGCTACATTCTGGTCATCTGGCGCTCAACTGGACACTACATTTTCATTTTATAACGTCAAAAGACACTGTATTTTTTGTAAGTTAAAAGAAAGTGTACCTGCAGCCAAATTTTCCACTGAAAATACAATTTTTATTTTATACTTAGGCCACGACATTGACAAAAATATGAAATTCCTTACCTGAATAGGCCTATGTATACTGTTGTACATCTATTTTATAACTGAATAATATGTTTGGGCATACCAAATGCACTTTGGCATCTTTTACTTCTACCCATTAATACAGACTCCTCCAACAGCTGAACACATTACATGCATTTTAGTTGCTCCCATTAATGACTATGATATTATAAGATCATCCGGCCCGCTGCCCATTGAAAAAAATCATATTTTGGAAAGAGTTCCATATACGGACACCAGTAATTATTTCCTACAGCCATCAGAAAGCAACAACATGTCCAGAAAAGTTTTGTTAAGGAGGGAAAATACCAATTCATTTACTAAGAAAACACAGAATTTTTCAAACCAGTCTCAAACTGTTTATGCACAGGCCCTGTTACAGAGTGTCAACAAAGTTGCAGTAGCGTCCGCGCATGGAATCTTTCCCAAATTTCTCTTTCCTCAAGAATAACAGTATTTCCGGCGGAGAGATTTCACAGATGGTCTGACATTATTCAATTACTTTACAGTGAGATAGGCCTATGTAGGCCTAACGATGAATTGGCCGTTTTTGAGATTTTGCAAAATGCAAACGCGCATGCGGGGATTTCCTAACGGATGAAGCCTACTCTAAACTCACCCATACAAGTGGCCCAAGATCTTAGACTGGGGGCTCTTGCTAGGTGCAATGTGGACTTGGAACGGAGTAGAACCTTCATATATGCCATCTTTTCTGAAATGATTTTCAAATTCTGATTCTGAATTTACTTTACCCGGAACTTAACTCTGCACGTGTTGGGTGGAGATAGAGATAAATAAACAGCGCCCTCAAGAGTTGATATTTTACTTTTTGCTGCTATGCGCGGCGCGGGCGGGGCAAGTGGGCGCGGCCGGGCAGACGGCGTGGCGAGTGGCATAAGCGTCGCAGCCTTGGCACGACGCCTAACGTAAGCCCACAATACAATTGATTTTAGATATAAAAATGTCAAAAATATAAGGGTTTGGAATTCCACCAGAATCTTTCTGAAAGGAAAAATAACAAGTCGAAACTGAGTCTTCGCACGTACGTTTGACTGAAAAAATGATGTCGGATTGTGTTGCGCCGTGTTAAGTCTCTTGGCAGGAAATTAAAAATAAAATATTTTTTTCTCGTCGTAAGTGTGAGAGCACCTGTTGGTATGTTTTATGTAAGGAATGAAAAGGTTTGAGGTAGATAGCGAAACGGCAAGTGCTAAAAAAAGCTGAGCTGGGCGGTTTGTTTCAGTCACCGCGTCACACCGTTCATTAAAAATATTTTTAAAAATTGGATTTATTTTAATAAGTGCTGCACCTTCAGTCTAACAATTTCCTAGATATAAATAGGCAGTTTACTTTTTGACAGCAAGTTATATGCGAGATATACGATGCCCCAGAGTTAGCCTACTGCCATCTCGATCGCCAGGGGGGGGGGGCTGATAGGAGTTCCAGGGTAAATTTTCCCCCAGTATAATGCTGTTGTATGTCTTTTTTTCTCTCTCTCTCTCCTTCTCCGTTTTTTCCTTTCCTGGGGTACGGAAAGTTGTTACGAGGGGAAGTTTTTTGCTTCGACATTTGCTAGACAGACGTACGTTTAAGGTTTGGCATTATTATGTATATAGGCCCTATACATGATTAAGTAAGGAAGACGCATGATGTGACTGCAGCCTTCCCGGAATAAAACAACGAGAAGTGCAGTTCCAATATCATGATTTGTTCTACATTCGGGGCCGCAGTGATGAGATATGTTGCCATTGAAAGCGCCGGTATCTCACGAACGGTGTTACCATCTTTCTGTGGCGGAGGTTTTACAGATAAAAAGGGAATCTTTTTTAATAAAAAAAATCACCCGCCCTGGACGCACTGGGATGCGTAGTATGGGTGGATTTGTTGCTAAAAGTGCAGACGATGCCATTTTCAATATTAATCTCGCGGATGTTAAAATGACGGCTCCACCGTCAGCAGAGAATAGGACCTTATTTCGTTGACATCCATGCGTTACATGCTGCATGTACGAATTTAGGATCTCCATGCAAACTCTCAGCTCAGATAATACAAATAATGGGCCCCTGTCGTGGCGATTTGCTTTTGTTTTTTAAGCTGGTAATTTTCGTTTATATGAAAATACTGCATGAAACTAAGCAGTATCGCAGGACAGAATAAAATTGAAATCAAAATGTTGAAGTTCCTTCTTTTTTACATTCAACTAATTTATCTGGGTTCTGAGGATCAAATCACTGGGTGAACTTTTAAAACTTGTCGCTTGCTGAATTTCTTTTTCCTCAAAAAAACTTGGTCGGTCATTGAAAAAATGCCAATGTTATTATTAAATATATATCTATAAATGTATATCCTGAGTTGAGAAAAAAGAATTGCAATTTTCATGCAGTGTCCTTTTAAGGATTTGAGTATTCATGGTCGGCGCGTTCGTGTTATCCTCTCGAACGCCCTTGGTGGGTGTGCACTATTGATGTGCACTATTTGGAAGAGCAACAAGAACCATTTAAAAAAAATACCAAAATCTTAAGGGAAAAGTTATTTCATGGGAAACACAAGTCATGGTTTAATTGGTTAACGATTTACACAGTCTCACCATTTTGGGGGCCAAACAATCTCCCTTTTCCAAAGATACTGTGGGGGGGGGGGCACTTTCAATGCTAATGACTAGCCAGAAATTCTCACTTGAATTTAGTGGTCTGCACCCACGAGCTCCACCACTTATTCGCGCAGCGCCCTCACCCGATCCAAATTGTTGTACTGTCTAAGTAAGGATGGACAGGGACACTGATTTTCTGGGGAAATATCGGTCAATTTCAAGTAAATTAAAAAAGTGAGTACGTTTAAAAGAATACAGTTCTTATTATGGGAATACAAATGTTTTTGTTTTAAGTCAAGATACAACTTTAGTTGTAAGTGATTATTTTTATCATCTTTTTCTCACATTAGCAATTAGCATGGCACGTATGCTCCCTGCTATACATGTACGTGTACATGTGCGATGTTGTGCACGATCGGTCGATATGTGGATTAACCCCACTAGTGTGGCACGGACTCTCACCCCCAACGAGGATGGATCGGGAGTGAGAGTCCGTGCCACACTAGTGGGGCTATATGTGGATGTGCGCGATGGCTCGATCGTTGGGCAGTTGGGCAAGCATTTGGGGTACAGTTGACTGATGACGTACATGATGCTAGATTGTGCTGGAGTATACTAATAGATAAACTGAATTATGCATTAAGATTGAGCATGGTCTGACAAAGTCTCCTCCAAAATGACCAAGCAACATTCGTTATTGCAACACACACGTGCACAGACCATCCTGTACTCGGGCCAATGTAATCATTTATAATTTTTTCATTGTTTGTGAACTTTTCCAATCTTCCAAGATCCACTCTACGCCTCGCCTAGCGTTTGTTGGGTGCGATACCCTTCCTTCCTCCTCCATAGTCTGACTTCACTTAGAAAGAGACGAGAATTTCTTATCATTTATTCTTTCATCCTTTTTTTGCACAAAGACGATTTCTGCGGAAGCCAAATGTTGCCGAAGCAAGCGATCAGTTTGGTAAGGACTTGTCACATCCCACATTTAATTTGGTTGTATTCTGTGGCTTCTCTTTGAAACTGAAAGTCACATTAATGTTGTGCAGGCCTGAAGAAAATGGTTGAAATTTGAGTTGATCAAACTAAGGAAGGTAAGATCAAAACCTCACTGACGAAAATACCTTTCAAACATTTCACATCTTTTTACAAGGTTCACTAGCAAAGACCCTTGAGAATCAGGAATGTTCATCCTATGCAGCCATCTGTAGCCTAGCCAAAGCCAGGTAAGAGATAGACCTAACTCCATCGCTTCCTATCGGAGAAAGTTGAAAATAAGTCAAAAGTCAGTTCTTCTTGTGTGTCACTTTGGGAAGACGTCCATACATGGGCACCATTAATTTGTCCCTCTCTACAGTAAATACTTTAAAATACATCAGCCTACAAAAATGATAAGGCCAAAAGAAACTTCTTCTGCTTCCGGTTTCCCGACTGACCCTAATTTTTTGGCTCAACCCTAAAATGTCTATCAGCAAGTTAGAAAAATAAATGTTAGAAAATTTCCCAAAAAAAATCAAAAAAATAGATCCTGTTGTCTTTTCTGTCTTTACAAATTGGCTCTGAACAACTTTTTTCACATTAAAATATTTGTATGTTGTGTTTTCCTGCTTACATTTGTAACTTTCGAAAAGAAAGTTCTGTTATTTTCACGAGTTCCCTTCGTGTTCCGCTGTCGCGGTGGTGAAAACACGTGCACAAAGCTCAGTGCATTAAACTAAAGCAAAGCTACATGTATGCTGGTTCCTGCCACGCCATGCCCATGCAAAGAAAACGAGATGGAAATGTGGCAAGTTGGTGTCGTTACACGCACGCTATCCTACAGCTGTACGTCGAAAAAACATTGATGTTGCAAGAAGTTAATTCACAGAAATTAGTCTGTTGTCTGTGTGTGTATTTTGTATCTTCACGAGTTAAATTTCAGGTTGTTTTGCTCGTGTTTGAAGCGAGCGTGCTTCCGCAAAATTTCTTGCCGCGGCAGGATGTTTCTTGCTTGCCCGTTTAAATGCATCATGAATACTTACCACGCGATACACAGACATTGTTGGCCAATTTGCCGTCGTGATTACCCAACTAGCATTATGCATTGTGGTGTAAATTGTCCATTTTCAACTGGGGAAAGTTTTACATAGATTAAGGCAAGTTTTTATCCCATTTTGAGGCAATTTTAGGTAGTTTTCGTCCCCATTTGTGCCATTCAATCAGCACAAAAAATGGACCCCCCCCCAAAAAAACGTTTCCAACCTAGCAACACTATTTTTAGAGGTATGTACTCGGAAGCAGAATGTTTTTTGGGCCTAACATCCCAGAAAATCAAATAAAGTCAGGAAAATATTGAAGAAATTTCTTTGAAAGCTCTGGGAAATTTTCAGACCAGTCCGTCCGATATGATGTTCATGAACATAGTCTTTTTCTTTCTGTTTAGGCTGAAATTAAAATTGTATGAAACCTAACAAGCAAAACAGCAAAGAGAATTATGCTGGACTTTGTCTGAGCAGAGCTTTGAAGTTGGGGATTGGCATAGTGGTATTGTCTCCTCCCTTCACCTCTACAACCCAGGGTTCGAATCCCACCCAGGCCAATGTCTTTAATTGAGTTTGAGTTCCCTCCCTTATTCCACGGTTTTCCCCAGAATGTTTGTGTGAGTTTTTCTCTCACCTGTGCAGCTGAACATTTTTTATTGTCTTTTCCCCCATGGCCCAAGGGGGAACAGTTCATTGGCCCCGAGCAATGAGGACTCCTTCGTTGGGAACTGCACTTGGCTGGTTCACCGGCGACTATGAAATGCATGCGTCGCAGTTGCATTCCTGTCAGTGAACATTCGCCAACAACATGCCTCTTTTTGACCGATGGGGGGGGGGACGCTATTACTCAAGGTGGATAACTGATAGGGCTTTATCCTGGTGAAATAATAGGGATTATTTGGTACAGCTGTCAGAGTCCACAGGCATCATGCCTGACTGTCCCTGAATGCTGTTGGATTAAGAAGGAAACCCGGAAGCTGACAAAGAAGTAGGGGCCAACGGGCTGAAAAGTCACACCCTTGTGTAAACAGACCTCAATGATAAGCATGACTTCTGCCTTCCTCCCTCAGGTGCGAGCACACCTTATCCAACATGCCGGCCGAGGCAGAAGCATTAGTCAGCGCCGCACACCACTTCATGCATGCAGAGGAGGGGGACCACGACCTCAAATGCCCCACCTTTGAGGAAAACCTTACCGCTGCCATCAACTGCTACAACCATGCTGTCAGAGTGAGTGTTTCTCCGTAAAGGATTTAGCCTTGTCATGTTGATCTTCCATGTTTCATTCTCTGACCCCATCTACATGTACACTTGTCATTTTGAGGTTTTAG
Organism: Acanthaster planci; assembly: GCF_054643075.1. Lineage (NCBI taxonomy): Eukaryota > Metazoa > Echinodermata > Asteroidea > Valvatida > Acanthasteridae > Acanthaster > Acanthaster planci. The sequence goes on from NC_141783.1 coordinate 12,237,025, forward strand.
TTTTCTGATTCAGGCGGTCACTTGAATGGCACAAAGTCATGAGAGATGGTAAACGCTACCAGAAATGTGCCGCTGTCTTACCAATGCAACCAGAGACAGACACTAAGGTTTTATAGACCTGTGACATAACGATGCCACGTTTTGTTTACATGTATACTTTCCTTTGTCATTGAGGTGGAACGCGATCCATGCAGAAGTGCAAACATAAACAAAGCGTGATGTCGTTATGTTTTCAATAGTTCTATTGATTAATTAGTTTGTTAGATTGTACTTTGTTGTCCCAAACATTATATCAGTTTGTTAGATTGTACTTTGTTGTCCCAAACATTATATCAGTTTGTTAGATTGTACTTTGTTGTCCCAAACATTATATCAGTTTGTTAGATTGTACTTTGTTGTCCCAAACATTATATCAGTTTGTTAGATTGTACTTTGTTGTCCCAAACATTATATCAGTTTGTTAGATTGTACTTTGTTGTCCCAAACATTATATCAGTTTGTTAGATTGTACTTTGTTGTCCCAAACATTATATCAGTTTGTTAGATTGTACTTTGTTGTCCCAAACATTATATCAGTTTGTTAGATTGTACTTTGTTGTCCCAAACATTATATCAGTTTGTTAGATTGTACTTTGTTGTCCCAAACATTATATCAGTTTGTTAGATTGTACTTTGTTGTCCCAAACATTATATCAGTTTGTTAGATTGTACTTTGTTGTCCCAAACATTATATCAGTTTGTTAGATTGTACTTTGTTGTCCCAAACATTATATCAGTGTGATTCAACTTGCTTCATTCTTGTCTCCCTTCCCGATTCTTAGATTGTTCCTAATTTTACCTTTCTGCCTGGCATGTACAGTACTAGGTCAAACTTTCGTTCTCCTGTGATCAAGATGTTGTACACCTTGTAAGTACTGTCAATCTTAAATCATTACAGTTTGCATTTCTGCTCAACAGGTGTACATAGAGATGAAGCAACCAGCATTAGCAGCGTCTCTGTCACTACAACTCGCAGAGTCAATGAGAGTAAGTACGCTTTAGGACACTCAGAATGGGATAAAGTTTCAGAGGCACCTCACCCTGCCTGTGCCTTCGTGGGCTTGGAAGGGTGTTCCTGGAGGGACAACGATTCAGGGGCACCTCACCCTGCCTGTGCCCTCGTGAGCTTGGAAGGGTGTTCCTGGAGGGACAATGATTCAGGGGCACTTCACCCTGCCTGTGCCTTCATGGGCTTGGAGGGTGTTCCTGGAGGGACAATGATTCAGGGGCACTTCACCCTGCCTGTGCCTTCATGGGCTTGGAGGGTGTTCCTGGAGGGACAGAGATTCAGAGGCACCTCACCCTGCCTGTGCCCTCGTGGGCTTGGAAGGGTGTTCCTGGAGGGACAGAGATTCAGGGGCACCTCACTCTGCCTGTGCCCTCGTGAGCTTGGAAGGGTGTTCCTGGAGGGACAGAGATTCAGGGGCACTTCACCCTGCCTGTGCCTTCTTGGACGTGGAAAAGTACTCCTACTGAACATTTGGAAGTACCATTCAAATGTAGAATGCATAGCCATACCCTCGTCATGTGACGTTTTTGTGCAATTATCATGCCACATGGTAGGGTCACAAGAAAGTGATTGTGATGTTCAGTCGCATGCAATTCTTATGTTTTTTCTCCTTTGCAGAAATTAGAGAAGCCAGTCGAAGCAATGGGACATTACCAGCGGGCAGCCGATTTACAGTATCAGGTAAGCAACAACCCTTCTCCTGTCCGTACCCTCTGTCAGATATCAACTGTGAAATGACAGAATTCAGTGAAACTTTGTATGTGTTGTTTCAAAGACATCCCGTGTCCAGTAAACCTGCTTAATTTCAGCTTAATCCAAGTAAGTGTTCTTTTATTTACGGTCATTGATAGTTCACATTACCTCTTGTAGTTTTCTGGACGTCTGTGTTGACAATCTGTCACACTAGTATTAACTTTGATGAGACTAGTTTTAATAAAAACACAAACTGGGGAAAGAAAACTAAATTAAAGCTCGAACGGGAAATAAAAGAGTGTAAGCAGAACTGGCTAAGCAAATACTTAATAAGCTGACACCTGTCTTTACAAACAGTATCAAGAAGTAAACAACAGTGCCAAGTAATTAAAGTGATAAGCTTCGTTGAGATTACCGTCATCAAAGTCCGAATTTAAATACCATGTGTGCCTAAAATGGCTCAATTTCACCTGAGATGGTTAGCTGGTTTTTTTTGTTTCACAGAGTCCTTTGGACTGTCTTCATTCATTGGGTAAAGTGTCTTCCTGCAAGATTGAAACAGGTCAGAGACTTTTTTGACTAAAATACAGTATGAGCCATTCACAGATCAAAATTATATTCTTATTGTGATATACGTAAAGACCTATCCAAGGACTGTTTTCCTTTTTCACTGAATAGTATTTTGTCAAGATCTTGCTGGTTAGATGTCAGAAGTTAGTCAGGTCCTTTCAGATTACCTTTTGATGTCAGGATTCTTTTTTTTTTTTCCTTCAACATTTTGCCTGTTAGAATAATTAGACCTAGACCCATTCACAGAAGACATCTGGCCACAACAAAGATAGCGGTTATGATATGTCCCCACATTTGCTGAAACTTAAGATAGTACTGTCCAGGATCACTGTAAATGGTAAACGGAATTCATCTGGGCTTTCCTTGTTGATTTCAGGGGATTTTGATGGTGCCCTCAGCGTCTTGACCGAGATGGAGTACTTGGCCCAGGAGAGGGGGGTGATCAGCCAGGGAGCCAAGCCCATCGGGGCCTTTTCAGATATCTTGGCTAACTGCCAAGTGTCCCGAGTGCTGCTGCTTATGTTGCTGCAGGTGGGCAGGATACTGCAGTCGTTGCACGCGTTCCGACATTGTTGCTGGAGCCACTTTCGTAATGCTGAAGTCTGCTAAACATGGAATAAAAATCACGCTTAGCAGAATCAATGTATTATCAAGATGTATTTTTGCGTTGGGGAGATGTTAATTATATATAACGGGTTTGCCCTTACCCAACGTATCTTTAAGACACGTTGGGTAAGGGCAAACCCGTTATATAGAATCAATGTACTTGCCAAAGTGCCATACAAGGGAAATATCTCAACTGGTTTTTTGTTTAGTTTTGCTTAACACAAAGTAATATTATCTGCTTGGCAACTCGGTGAAATTGAGCCTGGTTTGGTTTCCATTGGGGCGGATCCTTAACACAAACCCTCCCAAGTGACGCTGCGTACATTGGCCATCACGGGATAACTATCGGCCTGCCGACAAGGGAAAGGGTGATACAGATGTACCCCACTCCCTCCCTCCTTCTCTCTCTTCCCCCCATCCCCAGGGGAATAGAAATGCACATCGTACAAGATGATTGAGAAAGCATGGTTTGAATTTTTTGTTTTACCTCTTGTAGCCCACACCACAGCGCATCAGACCAGAACATGCGCAGACATTAGAGAGGTATGCATGGGAGTCAACCGAGGAGAGTAGCTTAGGTGAGAAATGGATTACTTTTAAATGCCCATATTTAAGCATGTTGAAAGAGGTGGTCTACATGTGGTTTAAACCTATACCATTCCGTATTGGTCTGTCTTCCTTGTGTGGATCAGTCTTCAAAGTTTGATCCAGTTTATCTGAAATACTCTCACAAAAATTCAAAGAAAGGGTGGTTTGTTTTATTTTGCTGTTCCGGTTTCCATGTAAATGCCGGTTTAAAGTCACACCCATCTCAAGACTTTACCTCACAGACTCCACTTTCTTAGTACAAGATGGCGAGCGGGGTCATTGTTATCTAGTTGCAGCAGAAAGGTCTTAATCTTTGTTGTTATAAGCTCAGGCCTCATGGGTATAGCAGTAGTGATGTTTAAATTATGTCTGACTGGTGTTTCCCTTTTCTACCTGCTGGGGAGTCCTTGTGCGTGAATCTAGTGAGAAGGCATCATTTTGTATGATGTATATTTCAACATCAGCCGGAAAAAAGAACCACAAAATACCTTTTTGTCAAATATCGTTCATGGCTTTATAGTACGATCAAATGATATCTTGAACAACTGTCTTTTATTTCTTTTCAGTTGTTGAATGTTTGAGTGAGGAGCTCTTCCTTCTAATGCAGTCCATGGTGGTGAGTTTATTCAATTTTAGTCAAGATTACCAATTAAAATTATTCTGTCATTTCATATATACATGTAATGGAGGTGTCAATAGAAAGTGCGTAACCAAAAAAAACACAAGGATGACAAGGATAGTTCTTATTTTCCCATGGAATGAAAAATGCCGAGAACTGTTAGTTGTTGCGACAATGAATCGCTGTCTTCATTTGCAATTTTTAAAAAATGGACCAGTTTCAGAGTTTTTCAGTGGGAAACTGAAATTTGTGTTCTCTTCCATTGAATTTGAATTTTGATATCTTGACTTTGACAGATGGCTTGCCAGTCCAGGGATATCAACTCATTACAAGCCCTTCAGGCTGATCTCTGGTAAGCTCGGTTGTTGGTCAGTCTGTGCATTTGTTTGGATGTTTGAAATGACCTTGTGTGCATCTTTCTATTTATTTGATGTCAAGCTTCTGTATTAAAGGCCTGAAGATATTTATCAATGGAGACATAAGATTTGTTTATTGCTCGAGAGAAGAAGTTTTTAAACTGTTGCTATCTACTTTTCAGCATTGCGTTTCTGTATTGCATCCTTATAAACACCAGACATGTAGCTTCCTACTTCTGTGAATGTACACGTCGGTATCCATTTGATGCAACATTTTTGTTTGGAGTAGGGGAGGAATCTGCTAATTTTAACAAATCTTCAAGGGATGTAGGAGAAAATAATTCATGAAGTTGATCAGAGGTTGTGTTACGTTGTGATGATATTGACACCGAGTCTGAATTGATTCAAATCAATAAATGTGCAGTCCTGCCTAAGGGTTTACATGCACCGGAGCAGAATACAGTCGACTTCCATTTTCCCTGTTTTGCCAAAAGTAATCATTAGTTTTTTCGTACCTATAGTGCTTTCAGCCTTTGCTCTTTATTTCTGCCCAAGTTGTCTGGAACATTTTCACTTGGGGTGACTGTATTCACAATAGCAGTCGCGGCGTGACGAAACCTAGTGTATCAAGAAGTTAGACCAAGACGCTTTGCTGCATGATTGGCTTTGGAAAGGCCTAGAATATTCTGAGTGACTTGCAATCACTTGCACTGTGTCACCACTTCAAGCCCATTATAACTGTTATGTAATAGGTCAGTTTGTACCCACTGCATTAAGGTTTTTGAGCCAGCACAGGGAAGGCAAAGGAGCAGGAACTGTACATGCACCATTGGTGTAGTATTTTGTTTCAAATATGTACTACATGTATAATGCAAAGCCCAATTTGCATATTTTGGTATTAAGTCTAATCCGTGTGAGTTTTATCCAGATCATTCCTGTGTTAGGGGAATTTCTCTTTGAATTAAAATCTACAGTGTTTGCATTTGTACTTTTACAGGAAGCATCTGACATCAGAGCAGAACCATCTTCTTCATCTTGTCATTAATAAACTCTCCCACGCTGACCAAGAGACTACATACGAGTAACTGTCATGGATGGGAATGGTGCCCTGAAATCTGCCATCTAGTGACAGGGAATTGCCACCTGCTTCTTGAAAGGAGTCTCTTGGAACAAAAATGAACTCTTGAAGTGAATTGAGCCACGTCTGAATGAAGGCTGCGTTGAAGGGTTGCGGCTGCTCATCGTAATGCTCCAATGGCAAGAGCTGAAGTCACAGCCACAGAATATCCGGTTTGGAGACAGCCTCACAGAAATTTTTAAAAAAAGCAGCATGATATGAAACCCTCCTTGATGCATCAAGGAAGTCACTTTATTGTATTGTAGCCCAAAGCAGACTTCAGTAGATGGCAAACACACTGAAACAAACCAAGAAAAGGGCAAAACAGCACAATTCTCCACGGGTTACTTTGGATGACAGTTAGATAGGATGTATAAAACATACCTCAAAAATGCACAAATATTAATATGACTAATCCAGATTTTGAGCCCTGTCTATTTTTTAGTTTTATCGGAGAGCTTAGTTGAAAATAAGTATGATTTTCACTGGCTGAATTCTTCTAGTTTAGAAAAGGGGCGTTTTCAAAAGAACACTGTAACTCATAACACCAAACGCCTGCCCTATCAAACTACCAACTTTCGTTGTTCCAGCATTTTCTGTTAAAAAATAAAATCAGGGGCCGCTGCTAGTGTTTCTCTTTCACTTCCTGGCATTGAAAATGCAGAATGTAATAGAACAAAACAGGTCAATAGGTGACATGAAAGCAGAAACTATTCAAGTCACAATCAATGGCAAAGACAGCTTCCTTCACGTCATTTGGCTGTTAAGTTTAGATTTCTGTTGTTGAGAATACATGCGATCAGTTTCGTGTGGCCCCAGTGTTTGCTGACGCAAGATTTTAGAAAATTGGATTAGAAATGAATACGCCTTTGGTCCTTCACAGCCAAATAAGGTAATTTTGATTCTTGATGTATTCACATGAGCAGACACTGTTTATGCAAATGAATGCAGAAAAGTAACCAATCAAATACAGAAGGATCTATGGCTTCAGAACGGTATGCATTTGTGGCAGTGGTGCCCTTCATGCACTTTGCACTAGGCCATCTGGAAGTGTGCAAAGTGAGGAAGCAGTGTTATATTCAACATAAAGGGAAAACCGGCATCCACTTGATGTCGGCAGATTTTTAATCTGGATCTTTGTGCAGATGAACACCCAAAACACCCGTCTGAAATTATCTCTAGTGGAAAACTTGCAGAAGGGAAAAAAGTGGAAAGGAATGGTCATTCTTGAACGATCAGCCGTCCAGTTTTTCTGTTCATAGTAATTATTGCATCAGACTGGCAAATACAAACAAATGTTAGTAAGTCAAAACAAGTCAGAAAACACATGCCTCCCTTTGAACTGGTTTGAAATTAACCGATTGGTTTGGTTTTGCTCAGGCAATCCAATGGGATGAGTCGGAATTAAGTCCTGACCTCAATACCTCTTCACTAAATGCCAACAAACCTTGAAAATCAGTCATGGGCCCTCTTTGGCTCAACTTGCAGACCTATCAAAAGGGGGACTAATCCCACACAATGGTACCATAAACTTCATGCAAATTCAGAACTCACCAAGGAAAGTGAAGAAACTGCGACAGGGTAGTATGTGTTCCCAACATTGAGTCCGCTACTGTAACACACTTTCGCCAGATGCAAGTTTTGGTTTCATTTTAACCAATGTATGAGTGCAGTATACGTGTTTGAAAAGCATTTCCATAACTTCTGGAGTCAGTCAACGTGCAGAATGCAAATAGGCATATACACTACTCTCAGCACACAGTTCGGCCATGTCTTCCGAGCTGTATGTTCTGCTATGCTCAAATTCGGTATTTGTTCTCGATGAATGCAATGGAACAGTCATAAAAGATGATGCAGATATCTCACAAGCTATGGACGACTACCAGAACAAACAGGAAATCAACATCATCATAAAGGATGAGGCTGCCCGGTGCGTGGCACCAGTCGGCCTCTTGTTGAATTTGGTTTTCCTGTTTGTTGTGGCACGTGTCCCGTCCATGCGCTCTGTCGTCAATGTCTACTTGGGCAATTTAGCAGTGGCAGATGGCGTATTTCTCACGGGTGTACTCATTTCAGGATCATGCCCTGATGGTAGCTCAGTGTTCAGAGCAGTTCAAGGGTGCATTACTGCTTCCAGCAAAATTGCATCTTACTTCATTGTAATGGCCCTAGCTGTCGAGAGGTTCTATGCTGTGTGCCATCCATTGACAGTGAGAGCTGAATCCAGCAAAGGGCTAGCTGTCAAAAGACTGGCTCTAATATGGATTATTGCTTTCATCACAGGAAGTGCACTGGACCTGACATGGCGTTTGGAAGGCCAAATAGTAACGCTGAACATTGTTTCATTTCTGCTCTTGTTTCTGAACGTGGTTGGCTTAATCACTGTTACTTCCTTGTACACTCACATTGTCAAGAAACTGCAACAAAAACCAAGGATGACATCAACTGGTGATGAACAACAGCTGCTGCGGAGAGTAGTCTTCATGCTCATCATAAATACTGCCTTGTTTTTCCTCCTGAATGTGTCAATCATCGCAGCTGTTCTCCTAACACTGATCATTTTGAACAACCCAGATGTTTGGTGTGACCTCAAAGCCTTACAATCACTAGAAGATTTGGAAATGGTTAGGTTCATCTTGCACCTGATCAACTGTTCGGTTGATCCCCTGGTATACAGCGGCATGAACCCAGATTACAGGGCAGCCTTTGTGGAGGCATTTTCATGCCTCTGCCCCAAGTGCACTTGTAACTGGCATCTTCAAGAGACCCCAAAGCAGCCAAGGGAGAAGGATGAAATCCAAGAACAAAATTCCTCAGAAGAAATAGGACAGCCGGTTGAATTGCAAGAGATTGTCCCCAGCCAAGATACAGTTCAAGAGACAGCAGAACCAAAAGAAATGCAGGGGTGAAGATAGCCCACTACATCCAGCCACAGTACAGGTTGATCTGCAAGAAATCCACCGAGGTCAAAGTGAATTAATGCCCAGTGGGCTCTCTGTGTTAGTAACATCATTCAACTAAACTGTATCAAATCGGATATGACCCCATTGACTTCTACTCTGCATGCATCTATACACACCTGGTGCATATTTCATTGCTGATAAGTTCTGAGCCGATTTGCCTCTGTACTGATAACGTCTTGCGTTATGAACAACCAGGATGTGGAGACGTGGCAGAGAAACCATTACTACGAAGGCACCTCATTTGAGCATGAGTTGTTTATATGACATGCCTCTTTTGCCTAAATGGATACCTTTAAATAAAGGGCATTGAGTGTTGAGGTGCTTGAGGGTGATGCATCAAAGTGATGTTGCTTCCTTAAATTAAAGGCAAGTTCAGGCAGCAATTATAGTTCAACCAGTGGCCAATTTCTTTTTAACTGCACAGGCGTAATTTAGTTACACTCGAACAACCCTAGTTGGTTTTTTTTTTAAATCTCATTCACATTTCAACATTGGCTGCGATTCTCACAGCATGCATAGTTATTGAAATCTTGTAGTTATCTCGTAGCGTTAGTCAAACTTTAGTTTTAATTAACTATAGTCATCGCTCGAACTTGCCCTGATCTGTAGAATTAGAATTTAGAATTTTACCAAATCTCTGTGAAATTGCTTGATTGGAGTTTCTCATATTTTGCAGATATAATAGGTATATAAAGATCTGCAGCATGAATTAATTTTTTTAGCAGACTGTCTCCCTAAAATAGTTTTCTGTAAAGAACATAAACATGATTTTTTGTTTTAAGTGACACTAAGCAATTATGTGAAAGTGTCAAATTTATCCAGTGTAAACCGCAGCAGGCCTACTTGAATTTGTATGGCCAAAGGAAACCAAGTCAGTGTAAATGAACACAGAAGTCAGAAAAATGAACAACATTGTACAAGTTAGAAAACACATGTATCTCTTTGAACTGGTTTGAAATTAACCTATTGGTTTGTTTTTGCTCAGGCAATCCAATGGGATGAGTCGGAATTAAGTCCTGACTTCAATACCTCTTCACTAGATGCCAACAAACCTTGAAAATCAGTCATGGGCCCTCTTTGGCTCAACTTGCAGACCTATCAAAAGGGGGACTAATCCCACACAACGGTACCATAAACTTCATGCAAATTCAGAACTCACCAAGGAAAGTGAAGAAACTTTGACAGGGTAGTATGTGTTCCCAACATTGAGTCCGGTACTGTAACACACTTTCGCCAGATGCAAGTTTTGGTTTCATTTTAACCAATGTATGAGTGCAGTATACGTGTTTGAAAAGCATTTCCATAACTTCTGGAGTCAGTCAACGTGCAGAATGCAAATAGGCATATACACTACTCTCGGCACACAGTTCGGCCATGTCTTCCGAGCTGCATGTTCTGCTATGCTCAAATTCGGTATTTGTTCTCAATGAGTGCAACGGAACAGTCATAAAAGATGATGCAGATATCTCACAAGCTATGGACGACTACCAGAACAAACAGGAAATCAACATCATCATAAAGGATGAGGCTGCCCGGTGCGTGGCACCAGTCGGCCTCTTGTTGAATTTGGTTTTCCTGTTCGTTGTGGCACGTGTCCCGTCCATGCGCTCCGTTGTCAATGTCTACTTGGGCAATTTAGCAGTGGCAGATGGCGTATTTCTCGTGGGGGTGCTCATTTCAAGATCATGGCCTGATGGTAGCTCAGTGTTCAGAGCAGTTCGAGGGTGCATTTGTGCTTCCAGCAATGTGGCATCTTACTTTATTGTAATGGCCCTAGCTGTTGAGAGATTCTATGCTGTGTGCCGTCCATTGACAGTGAGAGCTGAATCCAGCAAAGGGTTAGCTGTTAAAAGACTGGCTCCAGTATGGATTATTGCCATCATCACAGGAAGTGCATTGGATTTGACATGGCGTTTGGAAGGCCAAACAGTAACGCTGAACATTGTTTCATTTCTGCTCTTATTCATGTACATGGCTGGCTTAATCACTGTTACTTCCCTTTACACTTGCATTGTCAAGAAACTGCGACAAACACCAAGGATGACATCAACTGCTGATGAACAACAGCGGCTGCGGAGAGTAGTCTTCATGGTCATCGTAAATACTGCTGTGTTTTTCCTCCTGAATGTCTCAACCATTGCAACTCTTCTAGCACTGATCATTTTGAACAACCCAGATGTTTGGTGGGACCTCAAAGCCTTACAATCACTAGAAGATTTGGAAATGGTTAGGTTCATCTTGCACCTGATCAACTGTTCGGTTGACCCCCTGGTATACAGCGGCATGAACCCAGATTACAGGGCAGCCTTTGTGGAGGCATTTTCATGCCTCTGCCCCAAGTGCACTTGTAACTGGCATCTTCAAGAGACCCCAAAGCAGCCAAGGGAGAAGGATGACATCCAAGAACAAAGTTCCTCAAAAGAGATAGGACAGCCGATTGAATTGCAAGAGATTGTCCACAGCCAAGATACAGTTCAAGAGACAGCAGAACCAAAAGAAGTACAAGGTGAAGATAACCCACTACATGCAGCCACAGTACAGGTTGATCTGCAAGAAATCCACCGAAGTCAAAGTGAATTAATGCCCAGTGGGCTCTCTGTGTTACCATGGCACAAGCAATTTCCAGTTGACCTACAGTTTACCTGAATAATTTTGCAATTCAACCTTTGAAGACAAAAATTATATGACCAATCGCGAACCATGGAAATACCTTGTCTGGATATTTTATTGTCACAATGTTCTGTGTGAACTATTTTCTGTTTGTATACTGGTCATGTTTACTACTTAACACAAAAAGGGTATTTACAAGAACTGTGTAAACTACATAGCTCACACTCCATGTTTATTATCAATGAGGAAATTCCAGATACTCGATTTGTCCAAAATGTGCAACTGGTTGCTAGTCTTATTTCCAGGAGTCAGCCCACTTCGATTAATGGCTGGAAGTTCATGTACTTCTTGCCATATTTCAATGAGCCACGCAGTAATATTGGAACTATGTCAATATGTTGCCATTGACTTACTCATTAAATTACTTTTTAATTTAGAATTCATGATTTCTGAAGCACACAAAGAGAGCCTGTACAACAAACAATGATATTTACAAGTCAGTGTTGTATGATTGTTTTAAAAAATTATCTGTACAAAATTTGTGTAAAGACACCAATTTATCAAGGTACACATAATGCATTAGATTTAAAATAAATTTATTTTAAAGAGATCTGAGTTTCTGAGGACATCCCTCCATTGTGTGGCATTCTCAGTGTAGAAGGGGCCAGAATGTCTTTGCCTCATGGGAAAATTCTGACTGGAGGGTGGATTTTCGACATGCATAACTAACAGTGAATTAAATGCAAGTTACCAGAGAAATGGCGCATCTCAACGACTGGTGGGCTTTTTTTTCTTAAATAAGTACATGTAATGAAGGTTGTAGACAGCATGGGAATTGACAAAAGGAGAATGTTATGAAATGGTAATGAAAAATAATGGTAAGAATTGTGCCAAAAGAAAATTTATTTACATGCATCAGAAGATCTCTTTCCCAGACCATATGTAACCCACTCTGTTAAAATGAGTCTTAAGTCGCCAGAGCCTTGTTGGAATAAAAAGTCCTTTAGAATAATTCTGCACGGTGTAAATCAATAGAAACCCACAGCATTTTCACCATGGAGTATCCACTTTTATCGGGATGCCAAACTGAACGATACATCCAAACAAACACTCAAGTTATTCTTTCCAATACAAATGAAAACTCAAAAAGTGGATCTGGCGACATATGACTCATTTTCACAGAGCGGGTCAAATATTCAGTTTTGGGCCCGTTACTGTTATTTTATCTTCTATTTATTTAAAACAAAAACATTAAATTCAACGTTAACAATTGTAGCAGATGTTTCCATGAATACAAACCTTTGATTACAATTTTAAATGTCATTTGATTCACACAATATTGTTATAATGCAAACTGCAACTCCAAACATTTCAGCCAACAATTTGGGGGAAACAAATTTATGGCAGACAAACACGGACACTCCACTTATCAACTTGCATACATATAATTATGCATTACAGTAATTTAAAGTGAAAGCACTATACAAATTGGAGACAACTCAACAGACGTAAAGAAACCAAATGCACAAAAATCAATTTACATTAGGGCAAGACATCTTGGAAAAACTGTCACGGAGTAACCATTTCACTTTTGAAATATCCAATTACACAGCATTTGTGGCACTTGATTGTTCACACTCTTAACCTTACACCATCATAAAGGTCGTGCTTTCTGTGCATCCTGCCATGCGGTTGCTGACATTCGAGTCATGTGTCAATACACCACGAGCAGCCTTTTTGTATTTCCGGCAGAGGATGTCAATCAAGGCGACTTGGTTTTCTGCATGTTTTCACTGTGAGCTTTCTGTTAGTGTGAAGAAAGCAAATATACAATTGAAAGGCATAAATAATAGCCACTGGATATTCCAATTATAATATTGTAATTCTTACATTGACGGTCATCAAGGATGTCCGGATGAAACAGTGATACCTTCTAACACCTTTCCACCTCTGATTTACCTCAGTTCAATCCCCACCCGGTACCCAGGGACAAAGTAGGGGCCTTTTCCTGTCCACTCCGAGCAGGAACAAAAGAGGGCGTGTTTTTAAGTGAAATTGACGGTCCTTTGGAACGCTGAGCACGCTGAGTACACTCAATGAATTCGTTCTGGAATGTATGGTTCTTTGCGGGCATGCCGAACACGTGCAATAACCCGGTTGGAAACCTTCATACCATTCTGTCTTTCTTTTTATACCGGTGAGGGTGCACTTCAACTCGGGGTTGACAGGGAAGTGCAAGGCGGGCATCAGTATCCTTGACTACAAGGGCCTTTCTTGCAATTTGATCACAGATAACTTCAATTTTTTGTTTGGGGCAATATCAATTACTGCATTGTGCAGACAGGCAACTAGGAGGCATAGCAGACATTATTGGGGGAAGAGACCTGTCCCTTGACCTCTGGTGTATCACCATCCTTGAGCTCTAACGCTGTAGGTGCACATGCAAATAGGGTTTTTAGGATAAGTAGGGGTTTTTCCCGCCGCATTAACTCTAAAAATATATCTTCTCATACTCAAGATTACTCTTTCTCTTGGAACTGTAAAAATCACACTTACTGCAAACTTGGAGGTAAAAACAGAGAAGATTCCAAAGAATGCATCACTCTCGGTGGTAGCAGGCTCCTCACCAAAGTACTGCGCTGTCTTCTTGAACTCTTCCTCAGCCTTGGCATGCAGGCTCTCAATGACTTCAAGGCGATCTCTCGCTTCATCTGTGAAATTCTGTTTATGTGATTCGGTTACGGAAATATCAATCTCGGAATGTCTGTGGGGAGACGACGAAGATTTGGGGGGGTCAGAAAGGAATGGCCCTAGTGCTTTTACACTATGAACTCTAGAGTGACTTTTTTTTAAAAAAGGATACATCCATGACTTCCATGAATCTGTCATCAGGGAGTCGCGTCATGTCCCCAGGTTCCAGCTTGTCAATATCCAGCACCAGATCCTGTCAAAAATGAAAATGGCCCAGATCAATCAGATTAAAGATACTTGTTTGAAAAAAAACTAATCATGAAAATGATGAAACGTTGGTATCATGCATGAAAGAAATGTGCATTTATACAGCTCAGCACTTTTCAAGAACACTGTGGAGAAGAACACTTACCTCAAACCTGAGACCCTCTGCTTACTGGCACAGAAATCTTAACCACATAAGCAAGCCTGTGGGAATCACCTGGCCAGTTCAAATCCAAAATGGCAGCACATGCGAGAATCAAATTTTCAAAACTGTCCACCCACGGTGGTTGATCCCCTGCTCCATTCCACATTGAAAACCAAGACATACCAAAATCTTACCTCGAGTTTATTTTCGACCTCCTTGAGTTCGTCATTCACCATTTTCAGTGACACTTTATTTGCCTTGGGCACCATAGGCAGCTCATCTCCAAAGGTTACGACCTCTGGCACATTGGTATGCACAGCCTTAGCAACAACGTGGAGGAACGTGGATTTATTATCTGCTGTTTTGGTTGTGTCCAGCTACATAAAATAGGAGAAACACAGGTCTATGTCAATGATTTTCAAAACATAAAGTTGGTTGCATAATTTTTCTTTATTTTTGAATGCAGGATGTAACAGAAAAAAATCAGTCTACTTCAAAACGTTAAATTCTTTAATCTTAACACTAGGCTTCCTTTTGAAAAACTTTAAACATCTGATTTTTATCCACGATTCTGAAATTTTTGAGTTTTATGGTTTCCAACAGGTAAACGCCAAAGTAGACAATTACGTTACTGCAATAAAAAATAAGCAGTTGTCAACTTCAGTTATGGTTAAATGATGACCTTGACCAATCAGACTACAGTAGTTTGAGTTGTAGTTTTATCAGTATAATAGTAGACCTCCGAAATTTTTTGGGTAGTAACAATACAGCCTGGTGTCCTGTGGATTCTTCCCTGGGTTTACCTCAGTCAGGAAGGTGATTCTGAAGCCTGTTGCTCCAGCAACTCGCTGGTTACCTTTGTTCATGTAGTTTCCCATGGCCAGCACCAGCTAGAGAAACAAGGCACAGAATGTGAATCAGTCATGGATCTGGCATCCAGAGAAATGGGGGAAGGCATTCAGCCATTTGGAAAGGGGAGGTGGAGGTGGATTTGGGGTGGTATTGGAACAAAGAGGTGAGACTTTTTTGTCTTCTGAGCCAAAATTTCGGACTTTCAAATAATTTGAATAAGTGGTTGAGAACAAAGCGAAGGACAAGTACATCCCATCAACATCTCTACACCAAACAAGAACGGGGGGTGGGAACAGATGTCCTCTTTTGGACCTACTAAAGTGAATCACCGTACTTGAAATTCTACCAATACAAAATTTGTCAGTACCAAATATATGCAACTTTGTGAAATAATCAAATGTTATAACATCCCACTCCTTATATTCTACTACATTACCTCCAGGACTTTGGCCAGTTTCTGACTGCCGCGTAGCTCAATGGCGGCCTGCTCAATCACCTTCAGCAATTTGGATATCTCCTCCAACTTCTCATCAAAGTTGGACTTGAACAGCAGGCTCTCTATGCGTAGCTTGTACCCTGGTATCTGGCTCATCTGAGAGACACAAAGAGAAGGCTGGTTCACGATGAAGCAGAGTGAAATACCAGAATGGCTGTTTTTTCCATATTTTCAATTTTTGCAACATGCTTATTGATCGATCGGTGACCTGTCAATTCAGGTTTCCTGTTTCCATCGTTGACAGGAAAATGCAATCCATGGAGTTGCCTATGGCCACGCATCACAGAAACTGCATAAGTTCTTAGTTCCTAAATCATGCCAAACTAAAGTTGACATAGACAAAGGTTGATAAGGAAACACTGACTGCCAAAATGGTCAGCTTTGGTGCTGTATTTGGGGTGGAACAAATACCCTGCATCAGTTATTCTGTTTAGGTTCACACCACAAACAAATGAATTATCTTAGGCTAGAAACATGCATCCAGTGCATTGCATTTCTTCTCTCCTTTCTTGTAACAAAGGTGCAGATTCAGCAGGTCAATAAGTTTTACGTTTGGAGCATTATGAATGGTAGAGATGGAAGTTTGTTTGTCCCCTGCCAGGTTTTTTTATAAAGAGGAGCTGTAACTGGACAAGACATTGTACCTCGTAGGCAAACTTGTCGGGTAACGTCAGCTGGGAGACTCTGTTGCTGTACTTCTTCAGCTTCTCAATCTGGGAATGTTTGAGAAACGTCAAAATTACATCAAGCTCATTTGAAGGGTTTGAACCTGAAAGTGGCGAAAGTAGTAAGCCAAGTTGATGGCAACTGGATTGCCCTGTTGGGTTTAGTTGACAGCATACCTCCGTGGTGTCCGGTGCATACAGCGACAGCTGCTGTAGGTGTGATGTGGAGATCCTGTCTGTCTTCATCTGCAGAATGTCCGCCTTGATGTCATCAATGGACAACCGTAAGTGGCCTAGGAGGAGCGCTGTTTTACAAAAGAAAAAAAAAGCAGTTGGAAACAGTTGGTGCGATCATGTTAAAGACACCTATTTGTTCTATAGAAGTTCAAAAGAATCTGGAGGCTATCAGTGTTAAATTTTACATAATTTAGGAGTAACAGAAGCCATGCAGGGGGGCTAGGGGCACTTGCCCACTGACAACATTTGAAAAAAAGATTAAAGGGGTAAAAAGAAAAAGGGGAAGAAACAAAAAGAGAAAAAGATGAAAAGAAAAGGGGGAAAGGGGATAAAGATCACAAGTTTACTTGAAAACATCTCAGAATTTACACTTCTGTCTTCAGAAAGAACTTCAGAATGATCATGACTGCACGGCATTGTATGTTTGTTTAAATGAGCAAAAGGCCTTTTTAGAATCCAAAGGAATTACCTGTGTTGTGGGCCTTTTTGTGGTTTATGACTGCAATTTGTGGTTTCTTGTCCCTAGGAGAAGCTGTCAAGGAAAGTAAAAATTTACTATTAAAAGCCAAAGCAAAAGTACTTGACATATTTGACAAGAAAATAAGTGATGAAATTGAAAAGTTTGAAGTCTCTTCCATGCTTCAGAGTGACACTGACTTGTTGGTTAAAATTAATTTCTCTTTTAATATTAACATTGACACAATAATGCAGAGATGTGTAGTCTGTTTCATGTATAAAATGTAAGCTTCAACGCTAGTATCACTGAGCCTCGCTTTTCGCACATCATGAAATACATATGACTTGGCAGCCAGGCATTGTATTCTTCACAGTGCTTTGGGCTCAGGGGTGAAAAATAGAGACCTTACTTTTATTTTTGTTTTTGACGCTGAATTTTTCTTCCAGCTCCAGGCGCTTGATGACATCCGATAAATAGTCCTCTCCTTCACCAATCTAATAAACAAAAGCACTTGGGGCATTCAGGAAAATGTCAAGTCTTGTGAATAGTACCTTAGTTTGTCAGAATTATTTACAAATACGCGGTATTTCTCACACTCTTGACAAGACGTTGCATCTGAGCTTGTTGAATACAGGTATGAATGTATAAAGCAGCCTCTGACTGAAAAAATATGCAAGAAATTTCAAAGTAATATTGGGGTTATTTGAAAATCTCACACCCCAATCCACGACCAAGTTCACATGATCTCGTGGCAGGCTTGCTCCAATTCATTTTAGGTTTCAGCTAACAATCCTAGCCACCTGTAAACAGACGTCATGAGTGAACTTTGACTATATACATGCAGATAACACCCCGATGATAAGTTTATGTTGACAGAATATAATGTGCAGTCATTTCATGGCTCAGGTTGAGCATGGATGAAAGGCATTGTCCTGGGTACCGACTGGAATTGTGACAATTCTTAAGTGGGACACATGAAAACTGCGTAAAAGAAGGTCGCCAACACACTCGGAGCCAAATGTACATGTAAGTAAAGCGTGCTGACACTTGAGCTGTTGCTTACGTACCCCACTCCATACAGTATTCTCTGTAGCCTGTAGCTTTTCCCAGTTTAACCGCTTGACCGCCATCTTGCCTGGCTGCCACGATGAGCTGTTATTATTGACCTCTGGCAAAGGCGGGGCCGGGGGCGGCAACGGGGGTGGGGGTGGTGGGGGAGGGGGCGGTGGGGAACTGGGCCGCTGCAGCTGTCGCTGTCGGGATGCGCTACTGTGGACGGAGGCATGGGAACTGGAATGCTGGGAGGAGAGGGAGTAGTGGCTGCTGGCATGGGATATGAAGCTGCCCAGTGGGGAAACCGGCCGGCCGTTGACAGGAGTGGAGCTCACAGAGTGGGGACTGGGCCTGAGCTGCTCACCACCGTCCCCTGATGCTGGTGGGACACCTCGGCCGTTGACAAGAAATGAAGTGTTATTGTTGGTATTGAATCCCGGATGGGTGGTGGAGTGTGTCTGAATAGCAGAGCTCTGTATGGACACCGAGTCTTCATCCGAAAGCATGCTTGTAACAACTGTGAACAAAAATGCAAGTTCTTTCAGTGTGTCAAATACACAGTTTCTTCCATTACCTGTAAATGCATGGCAAATTAACAGCACTCTACATCAATGATGTGAGCAATTTTTTAGGTGGATGAATTTTAATAAAAAAAGCAATTGATGTTATTTTGATATCTTTACAATGCAGGCATGGAACTATTTGTTTCCAAGATAAACAATTACACTCATCAATAAAACAACTTGAAAATGTTAAAAGTCATGCAGGCATGCACATAAACAATGATTTATGGATAACAGAAAATGACATGATAAATTAATTGGCCATATTAACCAAACAATTTCCCTTGTACAGATAAAGGCACATGGTTCAGAACTAGAAACTCATGCAGCTACAAATGCATGCTCATGCACTACTTGAAACAGCAATATGTATCCTAAGAGCAGTGGGCCAAAGAGCCAAAGGTGTGGGCTCTAGCAAAGCAGCGTACACAGACAGACTGCACATGACATCAAAATGCCGTCAGTTCAGAATGACATCAATAAAATCACGTATCATGATGGCAAAATTATGCCCAAGTGCAACTCGGTATTTGCTCGCCCAATTCGGAGCATCGCAAAAAGAACAAAAAAAAAAAGGGCACGAAAAACAAATGGCCACTGGCTTGAAGTCAAAACAATAGCCAGACGTTGCGCCACACGTTTTACCTTCAAGTTGTTCGGGGTTTACAGTATACAAACTGCCCCGTTTTCGCCTATCGTGGGCCTGGGGGGCAGAGTAGACCCCCGATGTGGTCTCATCATCTGGGGTGCAGGAGTGGCGCATCTTGGAGGGACGTTTTCCGTGATGGGGCGGCGGTTTGCGAGGGGCAGGGTGGTATTGGCGATGGTGATGATGGGGGTAAGAGTTTTCACTAACAGAAGGGTAGTCGGTGAAGTCTGTCTCACCCTCGTCTGTGATTAGTTGAATAAATTGGAGGCACGGAGGGGAGGGGAGGGAGAACGAATGGAATGACAGGTGGGAAGGGATGATGAAATAACATGCATATCATGCACAAATATCATTTGGTGTTCATTTCAAACTATACCACACCCACTACTTAAAATTGCAAAGAAAGATTAAGTGTCACACTATTTTTTTTTTCTCTGGTGTTGGAGAGAGTGTCAAGAATGGAGTAATTTTCTTAGAAATGCAATTCACGCAAGTAAGGAAGTGAGAAGGAATGAAATCAATAATTGCCTTTTAAATCATACAGTTATTTCTAATGCCAATTTTCAGTTAGATTTTCTACATGCATGTAAACAAGCAGAACATAGGCAAATAAGCAGCAAAACACGGCACACAGATGACGGGGGAAAAAGGGTATGTCTGCCAAAAATCACAAGGTATTGTCATTTTTCTTAATATGTGCAGCATACCCAGCATGCTCAAAATGTTGGAGCAGATAGATCACTGACAACAGAACAGATGCCCTATTATCCCCATTCATGAATGCCATTTAAGTAACACAAAGTCACGACTATCTCATGAATTCTGTATACCACTTCCTTAACACATTGACGATGTGCTTATATTGTACAAGTATTACGAATGCTCATTTAAATGAACTCGATTATAAAATAGTTATTATGCGGGATTAAAATTGATATTTTTACCTTCGCTGAATCCAGGCAAATACATGCCATGCAGAACTCTTGGTTGTCCCTCTGGCGTAGCTGGCGTCAGTAACAAGAAAGAATGAAGGGGAAAAGCCAAGCATTAAAGGCCACATTGCGCACTACGAAAACAGAGGGATCACAGCCAGTTCAATCTCAACTGTCCCACGTTTTACATGCCTGTACAAAGCAAAACGTTGCCCGAGTCTAAGTGTGACTTATTTCAAAACTGTCAAATTAACAGTGATATGTACATCAAATTTTCTGCTAAAACATCCGAGCAGCAGCTAATTTCAAACATTAAATCACACACTTCTTTGGAACTGATCTGGCTCACCTCTGTAAAGATGGTTTGCATAGAACAGGAGAATTTTAAATACAGGAATTTAGCGACATAAATTTGAGGTGAATGTCGAGAATTTAGAATACCCTGTGACCTGACAAAAGTCGATTTGATGAACATTCCATCAAGATGTTTGAATCGAGTAATCATAAAAGCCTTCAGAGGGAAGATTAGATATCACAATCACAATGAATCAAAATTTTTGGATGTTAACATGTATGTGAAAACCAACTCCACAGAACAGTAAAAAAAAAAAAAACTCATGGACATTGACAATTGTCTGCTTCTACAATGAAGCAAGTAGTAAAACAGCACAGAGAAACATTTTTACCGAACTATTTGTGATGTCTTATGCAAACCATCTACATAGCGCAATGACTGACCTCTACTCACTACACTACTGCAAGCTCAGTTTTCATCTTTTTCTAGTTTGCTTCACAAAGTAAAATATTTACCACAAATATGACAATTTGTTTCAATTTCTTTGGAGTTATCCTTTTATTCAATGATTTGCTTATCAGAACTTTAAAATATGTTTTATTTCATTAATCAGTAAAAATAGGTTTTAAGGTATGTATCCTTTTTTAATTTCAAAATTACGATTTCTGTACACAGTAGATGGTTTAAGTAAGACACCACAATCACATCATATTACAGGCAGACATATTGTACAACAAAGTGCTCCACTGTAATTCCCTGTTCAAAATGACCTGGGCAAAATCAACAAAATGATTTCAGACAATGATTCAAAATCAAATGCTTAGCTCCTCTCAAACTATGATACCTACATTTTTCTGTAAAAAATATTAACTGCCCACTGAAAAAGCCATGACCTCTGATAATTGATGTAATGATTTTATTTGGGGCTTTTGGATTACAGAAAACTACTTTTAACGAGCGAAAACGTCAGTTTTTTTCATGAGGGAGGGGTTGTTAGTTTCCCAAGGCAAACATCAGAATCTTATGATGTGACTCTTGAATGTATGAAATGGTTCTTTTCTCTCCAAAATATCTACATTCAGAAAGCTTTTCTCAGTGATTTCCACTTTTGAAATTATACCGCTCCTGACCCATTTCATCCCAAAGACAGAATCTCAACTTGCATCTTAGGAAATTGTTCCAAAAACTAAGACAGAGGTTCCTCAGTAAGCAAGTTCACTCCATCACCAATGAAAAACTGATGGATCGGAAACCAGTTAATGCCCATTACCATTTACCTACAATACAACTTAATGACATTTAATATGAACACAAACAAATCAGCATTTCATTTATGTAGGACCAACTTATATACTGAGCTGCGTAATTTGTTGAGGTATTCTATGCAAAATATACACAAATAAGCAAAGTCTTAGATGACAGCTCTGAAATGAGAATGAAAGTTTCTTTTTACAAGTACATCACACTGACTGTTCTGAGCACAAAGCGGGATGACAACACCAAACAACTTTAAATACAACACATACAGTGTACAAACACTTCCAAGAAAATCACCCCTTGAAATAACCACAAGAATGTACTCCTTCCATACACACTTATGAAATACAATGGGAGGTGAAACTGGAAGGACTGATGACAATCAAAATCCATGCAGTCATAGATCAAAGGTCACTGCATTTCATTCCATGAGATTAGACAATAATGACATGTTTTAAAAAGCGGACTGTTGACAAATTGTCCAACCAAACAGGGCCTGGGTCGGGACAAACCCAACCTCCCTTTCCACTTCCCAAAGGTGACAATCCTGAATGAATGTATTGTTTCTCATAAAACACTACATTTAATGGAGGTTACTTAGAAAAATATCCCTTCCCCAAAACATCTTGGATCTGCCCCCGTTTGGGCTTACCCCTGCCCATTTTTAAAACTGTTTCCCCGCCCCTGTATAGAGGCAAAAGGATGTTTGACATGCACATGAACTTTCAAAATCACATTTTGAGGTGACACAATACTCTAAACCTACAATTTATGTAAAAATACTGATAATCATAATTTCAAAGAATTCAACATGATACATCCAGAAAAGATTCAGTTTAAACAGTGGATTAACGTCCACTAACCTGCCAAAAGACTCACTGCAAACACTGCCTTTTTCTTTCTATTTTACACGTCATAAAAAATTTTATACTTCAAAAAACTTGGTAGTCGCAAGTTAGCAACACTCTCCTCATTAGTAAATGCATCAAACCAGGCAGTCAGGTTTAGTACATAAGAAGATCTTCGGAACCATAGTTACCTTCATCAGATGGGGAGGTGGGAGAATAGTCCCCAGGGAAATCCTCGGGATAATCCCGGGGTGGATAATCCCTCTGATAATCCCGTGGGATGGGATAAACATTGGGATCACCGGAGAGCACGTTGGTGTGGCCATGGATCCTGGGGCCAGTGCCATAATAGTAGGCCATGGAGGGGTGGTACTGCGGGTCGTAATAATATTCCTCGTAATGGTGATGCAGTTCCTCCCCGACACTGCGTGTCCGAGGCCGGCGCCCTCTGCTGGGCTGTTGCCACTCGTCCCTTCTTCTTCTTGGCAAAGCACCAACACTACGGGGTCGGGGCAATGGCTGTCTGGGAGCGTTGCGAGTGTCACGTCGGGACTGGCGCTCATACCTTGGCCAGTCGTCGTATTGTGAGTACTCATCGGGTGAGGGCTGTCGCGAGTACCTTGGGTGGCGAGGGTAGTCAGGTGTATCAGGGAAGGAAGGATGGGGGTAGGAGTCAGGGGCATGGTCCTCTGGCGGGGTGCGGTCTGGTGCCAGCCCTGTCGTGCACAAGGAATGACCGTTGTCAAGTGTTAGTTTATCATGCATTAATAAGCATGAGTTATCATGCAGCAGTGATATGTACAGTATGTTCGAGACATGCGACAACACGCATCCATGTAATAACAGATGACAGCATGCCGAGTCCAGAAAAAAAATCACGTGCAATTTGGCGACAAAAAATGGACAGGAAAGAAATTTCACTAAGAAACCGACAACACATAAACAGCATTCTTCTTGTAACTTTTCCTATCCTAACCAGTTTGCATTATCTTGCACACAGTGCCAATTGAAGCCAAGATAAATGTTTTGTGGAGGATCTCCTTTTCTTTGTTACCTGAGCCCAAACTAGCATCACGAAGTGAGTATCCTCCATAAGAATGATCAAGTCTCCTGGTGCTCAGTAACTTGGGTGGCTCCTCATCTGTTGGAGTCATCAGGTTGAAGATTAAAATAATGCAAACTTGACTATTAAACAAAGTGTATTTATCGAGTTCTTTTTTTTTTGCCATCGCTGGTATTTTTTCGGTAATGCATGAGGCACTTTATGGTCGCATGTCCCTCAAGCAGGGAAATTCCAGGAGGCAAGTTACAGTGTCCATTTTTTTCATTTCCACAGCCCTACATGAATCATCAGACTCAAGACTATCACATGCATCAATCAATATATTTGACACATAAAGTAATTTAAGTACATGGTGTAAAAGAGTCCATTTCAGACTATGATCCCAAAGAAGAGGCTTCCAGTAGAGAGCTACAGCAAAGTACTAAACCACATGTGCTTTGTTTTGTGAAATAGTCTGACTAATCCATCAGGATAGAAAATAAAGTAATCATACACCAATTCAAATAATCTCGAGCCTACTGCAGGCGTAGGGTGCCGGTAAAGTTGCAAGCTCTACGATCACATCTTGTGTTGGCAGCCTCAGGATTACACATTCAAGTTAATGCTAGTCCCATCGGTAACTTACAATCTAATGATCGACGATGACGCCTGGCTCTCTCGTAGTAGTCCTGCTCAAGCAGCAATGTTGCCTCAGATACTGCAATATTAGGAGCCAACCAATGGGTAAGGCACATGCAAAACGGTTAATGAAGCAATTAGTGATACATTACAAGGGTAAATTAAGACCACTTGAAGCGACTGTTGAATGTCACCTTTTTATCTTTGCTAATTTTTATATTGAAATGTTGCGTAAGAGTATTGTAGTCAAGTCCAGTCAAGTTATAGGGGACAAATAACAACAAAGAAAAGTCTTTGTCACACATCATTTGATTATTTTGTGCCTTGACTCAAGATTGTGATAAATTTGTTATCATAGACTCAACTACATTTGGTGAGAGGCTGCCTCCCACATGGCCGCATAAATAATAAATAATCCTGAGTGATGATTCTGATATTTAAACCTCATCATCTGACATCTATTCACCTGATTGGAATTCATCTTCCCGCCTTCCAAAAATTATGTCCCCTGTTGTGGGCGCGACGTCGTAGCTAGCACTCTTATTAAAGTTGGATTTGGAATAGCGCCGGGACAGCATTGCATCGGGGTGCTCATTTGTGGGGCGTGTCCACCAACGCCCATTAGAACCATACACAGCATCTATGGGGGTGGGGAGGGGGTGTGGTTAGATCATGCAGGGAGGAGGGTGAGGAAGCAGGAGAGGGTTACAGCGGTGGCACATGCTGATTGATCTTATTTTTGCATATAACTGTGGATTAGATTTTGACCTGATTTCTTATCACTACACGTTGTATTTTAATAGACCAAAGTACACATTGATTTTAAACACACAGTTGTTGCAACATTTCTTATTTCTGCACTGCCATCTCTCCTGAATTCAACAGAATTAAAACAATACATAAGAACAAACTAGGGCTTGCTGAGACTTTTGTTTAAGAGCTCTGATTCACACAGATTTTCACTACTTTTTAAAGCATGTTACAATATCCATTAAAATAAAAGGCACCTCTTTTCATATAATCTAATGTGCTGGAATTGACCGATTAGCCTAAGATCAGGGAATTTGGTGTACAGTTGAAAGCAGCCTCGTTCTTCATCAAATGGCCACATGTATGTAGCACTGCTGAAGCAAGCACTGATTCCCGACACTTTCAGGCTTGACCAGATTTAATATCTACTTGAGATGGCCAGATGTTCTCCTCACTCCGAAGCACATGACTGATTCTGCACAATGATGCACACTTGTTGGGTTTTTGTTGCCTCCAGGAGGATACCCTGTGCACAATCTCAGTTTAACCCTTCCCACCTGGAGATTCAGCTTATTTTGCCCATACAAAAAGTGAAACCCACTCTACATGCTAGAATTCCTGAAACACTGGTCAACTGATGTTGGCGTACACGCACACGTATACTGCTCATTTTGGTCAGTCGTTACCATTAAGGCTGGACTCACTAAGCTAGTTCCGCGGCTTTGCTAACTCTGCATGAATTGAATACACAAATTCAATCCAGAAAAGGCTGACAAAGATTAGGAGGTAAATCTGTGTTTTAACAAAGTACAATAATTCTGACTGAATTCAAAACCAAAAATATGAGACTAATTAAAAACCTGCCCATATGCTTATTTGCTTTCATTTAAACAGTGAAGTTGCCAGTTTTCATAACTGCGCGTACATTACAAAGAATCTTTCTGTGAAGCTCTCGACTATATTGTGACAGTTTTGTGTTCCGCTCCTCTGATTTGCATCTTTAGTGTTGCAAAGTGAACGAGACTGATGGTATTCCATCCCAATTTACTCAGCCACTCTGCTAGTGCATGTACATGTATGTGAACCAGAGACACCGAGCACAGAAGCAAGGCATCACACCACTAGCATTTCCCAGGAAACGCCATTGCACCAGACTTACCTGCAGCGTGTCTATCGATGAGATAGATGACTTTCCTCTTGCAGATTTGTTGCTCTTCCTCGGGGAGGATCTGAATGATGTACGGCCACAGGGTCCTCTTTGCATTGGTGTCTAGAACAGGGAATAACTCCACTATCAAACCGTCCAAGTTCCTAGAAAGAATTGGGAAATAAGCAAACAAAACTATGAATCAGATTTCTATGAACATGTACATCTCTTTTCAGCTAGTTGAGTTAATTAACAAGTGTTGTAAATGTATAGCCTAGGTAAGTTATTATTACTTTCATTAAATACTTTCAAGTATTTGACATTGAAATGTGAAATAAACTAGTATGAGAAAGGATGATTGGTCCTTCTGTTGGCAAGATTATTTTCATGTTGCCAATGGAAACTATTACCTAGATTGCTAATCAATCACAGTGCTGTATTCCATTAATTTAGCCTGTCATTTGTTGTAACTTCTGTCTGAACTTGTTTTACACTAACATCTCAAGAAAGAAAATATGTTGGCCATCCTGCAAGAAAAAATACAATTCGTCATTTTTTTTGTCACACAGAATTTCAAGTGCATTTACCTGCACTGGTGATATTCCTGCAGGGCTCGTTTGACCATCTTCCTTTCCTGGCCAGTGAGATGATGTTCCATCTGTGTCCAGAGAAGATATAACAGTGGGTAGCACATTCTTGAGTATAGGTGCACCCTCAATGGCAAAGGAGACAGGTTGCGGTGGGGGGTTTCAACTGAGCTCATGCATACGCTCACCGCCCCCAAAAAAACCCTACATTCCAACATAATTTGATTTTCACGAACTCACTGCACCCTGCATTGAACGGACATAAACCTACCCGTATGCGCCTGAGCATGAATTCCTACCAAACAACCATCATTTCCATGTAAAGACATGCCCTTGCTTGCTCCTACTCAGAGCGGATATGCCAGAGTTGTTGCACTCAGACTCAACACACATTACAAGGCGCAACCATAGACATGTCAATGTGTAACTTTGAGGAAAATGCCCTGTAAAGGATTTCCACTTTCGTAACACACATTGTAACATTTAAACACATTCCAGGGAATTGATTTTTAGTGTCACATCACTTCCATTACACTCATCCCAATGCTCGAGTGATTCTCACAGTGCTTGTTACGGCACTAATCCATGGAGGTTGAGTATGAGTGATGCCCTCAAGAAGCCTGGACCACAGCCACGCAGTTTAGCTTTGAAGCTTCAAAACAGTGATGACGTGGTAAGAAATGTCAAACAAATCTTGAGGAAGTGGTCATCTAGGGTAGGCATTTGAAAAGACCAACTTGCTAAAGGACCGTGGTTGCAGGATCCTGTGGTTTCAAAAAAGGTCAGTATTTTGGGCACAAAATATTACATCCAGGACAAGTGCAACGCGGAACACTACCACTGACAAGCAGTCTGAGGACCAGTGGCAACAATGTTTCCCTTAGAAGACAACAAAAACTCTCACAGTTTTTATGTCTTCTGTCCTCAGTCTTGATGTAATATAATAGTACATTCAGCAACTACAGTTTAATCATATGAACTTCCGGCGATAATTAGTGAATCGGAAAAACGAGTTGTTGCTCACCATTTCTTTGAAGGTCCTGCCCACAGCGTAGAGGTCCTTCTGTGACATGGGGCCTGTCTTGACCTCCCCCAGCTCATCCACCGTGCCTTTACTCAGTGCAGACTCAGACAGCCAGTTGGAGAGGGAGGATACCTCGCTGGCAGTGGTCATGCTGCGAGTGGTCACGGAGGGAGCACTGGAGTAACCTGCTTGATGCAGTGAGAAGAATGAATAAAATTAGCTATTGGTGGAATTCGAACCAAGGACCTAATGAAGTACTGCACTGCTGCTCTGCTAACGTCTTTGACAGGTGTGTAGTGAGATTAGAAAAACTCTAAAATTCAATTTCAGAGTTGGGAAAGAAAATATACTGCCGGGGACTTCAACCGTCATTCTCTTTCTGGGTTGATAACTGAGTTAAATCATGACTCAAACTGGTTGTGTCCAACTTTTCTCAATGTCCAAGTAAATCCATCAGCACATTTACCCAGTTTGCCCAATTTGTCAATAGCATATCTTTATTATGAGAGCACAGGAAAACACACAATCCTAAAGTTTTTAACATTTTACATGTAACAATTAAGCATGATAATCCCAACAACAAATTGGCAAATTTCACAGAGCTAATAACTTACATACAAGAACTACTTCCATTAGCTTAACAGGGTACCAGCCAAATTCTGACCTTACATATACTGCTGTTAACTGGCTCCCTGAAAGGTTTTGCTCAGAAGAAACTTTTTAATTCACCATGCAATATTTCAGCAAAGTCTTGGAGAGGATTTGCTGATAAATCCCACAAGCCTGCTGACAAAAAAAGGTTTTGCTCAGAAGAAACCTTTTAATTCACTATGCAATATTTCAGCAAAGTCTTGGAGAGGATTTGCTGATAAATCCCACAAGCCTGCTGACAAAAACTGTGACCATCTGCACGTAGAATGGACTGAAAATGAGCAGTTGAGTCTACATACCACTGGATGGCATGGGTGGTCCTGACTCAACAGCGATTGTGGGAGCACTCCCACTTCCCTTCAGCAGCAGGATAAGTTCATCGTGGCTCTTCTTCCGTACATCCAGCCCGTTGAGTCTGATGATACGGTCCCCTGCATGCAGCCCGGCCTTCTCGGCTGGCCCTCCTGGGTCGACCGATTCTATCATGACGGGACTGTGGCCAACCAGCATGAAACCAAAGGAGCCACTGCTGCGATCGATCTGAACGACCCTGAAGAGACGACAGTAAATGGTAGGTGAAGTTCAGTGTCAGGGAGAAAAGACTCAAAGAAAGACCTTAAACTGTACTTCCTCGACCATTTTTCCACGACGCCTTCCCAAAGTTCTTAAAATATATCACTATGTAAATGTCAATCCTCACGTAAAGAAACAATACCATTCAGAATTGAACAAAATCCTCTCAAACCTTGTGGACAATTTTGAAAGCTCTACCAAAGTTAAGCCTACATTGTAAAAGTCATTCCCCCCAAAAAATTTAAATTCATTCAGAAGCCACCGCAGGGCTTAAGTTTCAATATCCTTTCCACCATCCATCCTTTTCTTTACACTGCATGCAATGTGCAGTTTATTGAAACCGTTTTCATCCACAACGGGTCTCTGACTCAAATTCCTTTTGTTGCTTTTGATAATATAACTTAACAAGTGCATGTTACTCTTATATTTTTCTCTCAATCCACCAAGCATGTGCCTCAAGGCCCCAAAATCAATCATGTCTGACAATGTCACTTTGAAATATCAGTGAGTAGGCAGATTATCTCTATACATTTTTTGTCACTTGTACATGAACACTGTCATGATGCTACTGCTGAACAAAATTACTGATAGCTACATGTATGTGTACAAACCTTCTTCCCGACACTGGAGGATCTTTGCTGACGAGATAATCAAACCTTGCTCTATGCTTTGGCGGAACAAATATTCTGGAAATAAGAAAAGGAAATGGATATATATATGTTATTTTCAGCAACGAACTTACATTAAAATAGGTACAAATATTGAATGCTACTAAATAAAGTTAGTCAACTTTTTCAAAACTAAAGGATTTGTGAACATTTTTCTACTAAAAATGTAGAGATTAAGACTGAAAATCCCTCTGCTTTGAAATAAACACATTTTATCAGACCTTATTCAATGTTCACACAAAAGACATGCATATGCTAAGTAAGAAACACTGGGCATCCATTGTATTGCTTACGTGCAACACTCAATGTTAAAAGTTGAAAAATATTCAAGTGTCGACCCGTTAATTCCATTTCTGGGTTCAGGGGCCAATTTCATAGAGCTGCTTAAGCACAAAATATGCTTAAGCGCGAGAATTCCATACTTGATAAATCAGGTAACTATAGCCAAAACTCCATGTGATGTATATTGCTTGGGATTGTATTTAGCTATTTTTTGCTAAGCATGACAATCAGAAAGAGTTTGAGCTGGTTACCCTTTGTTTATTAAGCAAAGTTTTTCCCACTTAAGCAAATTTTATGCTTAAGCAGCTCTATGAAATTGGCCCGAGGATATAAATATCACAAATTGTGAGTACAAATTTTCAATCATTTCACTTTTGTCACTGCAGTTCCATTACTGTCTGAGGTATAGAATACAAGTGTAGCAATCTCATCTCTAAGTAATGACCGCGGCCAGGTTATGCATGTGGCTGCCACTAATGGACTGTCCCTTTGGCCTTTGGCTTCATTTATGAACAGCATATAACCCGCCCTCTTTGTCTATTAAAGACCGGGTGACTGCACTTCTTTCTTCATCACATTAACTGTCGAAAGGCAATCACCTGATGTCTTCAAATAACTGCCTCTGGGAGGGCGTGGTCAGTAGGGACGCCAGGGCACGCCCAAAGTTATCCACCCTCTTGTCCTTGGCATATTGCTTCAGAAGGGAAACTAGGACATCCTTCCTTAGATGATCATTGTAGAAGACACCATCCAACTACAATAAACAAGAACGAGAGGAATATATGAGTTATGCCACCATGCATCCAAAATTTTGGTGCAAACTGATTGACATGAAATACGCCCCATTTAATTTTGAATTTTCTTTGCCTCAAAAGAGTCACTACTTCATTCAATTTCTCCAGCTCCTGCATGTTGCTACAACCTTACTCAGCATAGTGACTGGGTTGCTGTTTTGACGGAAGTCATGAAAATTCAAACTTCATAAAAAAATAAGTTTAAATATGTTCTAAAATAATTACTGATAATTCCAAAAAGGTAACCATAAATGTTATGCCACACAAATGTCACTTTTAGCACTACTTAAAATATGCATATGCAAATATTTTTAACTGTGTATCTAATCATAATTTAGTCATATGGGGACGGAGGTGGAAATCCCATCATTTTAAAATGTGGGAAAGTAAACATTCCCTTTTCATTACCATCTTCAGAGCATAATGCACGCATGTCTTAGGTGGACTAATACAGCTAGAAAAAATTATGGGATTTCCCTGACATCTTCAATGCTTTCATATTTGCTGAGTTCTCTGACATGTTTACTTTATCTTATTGCAGTTGGAATTTTGTAAAAGGAAATATTTTATGCATGTGGATATGTGTACAATATATGTAAACCTGATTCAATCCAATCTACAATGCCCTTGTTACAGGAAATGCTACTGACATTTTCACCTGTTCCTGGAATGGTCATGACGACAGATCCTCTGAAATAAACAAATTTTAAATTCATACATGTTCTGACAGCACCAGGCCCATGGTAATACGGTTCAGATGCTGAAGTCACTTAACTGTGACAGCCTATGGCATAAAATGGACAAACCATCATCAGAACTTAATGACCAATCCTCAAATGGGCAATACAATGCATGCACATCACCAGCTGCTGCCACTGGTGCAGAGTTGCTATAGCAACAGCAGCAACTAGTTATTACTTGAGACCTGTCCACGTTTATTGAATCCTTTTGCTAATTTATTTGTGGTTTGGTAGCTTGCTTGGTACATGTAATTATCAAGCAGTTTGCTTACTGTAGGTTCCATTATGCACTCATTATGTTGATCAATACAAAAAAGTAGGTAATGTACATAAAAGGATATAGAATCATATACATCCATTTATCTCACATAAGTTTAGTGTAATAGGAAATCAGCAGTGAAAAGTGCATTGAGTTACATGTAAGGGATTTTTTCCCAGATAAGCAGGGTCTATTTAAACCAAAGGTTTTGCTGGTAAACAATGAACAAAAACCTGGAAATGGTCAAAGCAAGGCTGAATTATGATTACCAACTTATTCATGTTTTAATAAAAGTATAGCAGTCGAGATGATATATCTATTATCAAACACACAGCACTATAATTTTTACCATTTTCAATTTACTGTAATATTCATAACTGAAGGTAGCACAGCCATTCTGGACTTGACCTATGAAACACAAATTTTCAAATTTTACGTAACATGATATGACGTCTGATATTGTTGCTGCCCAATAGTGGATGTGTCTGGACCATTCTTGAACAAAACAATCTCACGATATGTGAATATTTCATCAAATTCAACCAACATGGTTTTTTTTTTGGGGGGGGGAGTTAGGATTACACAGTACTTGCCCAGCCAGTAGGTTTAGAATAGCCAGTCATTTTTTGAAACACGTACTTTCTGACCAAAGTATGAAACAATTTCAAACAATCATCATTGTTCTTATTATTATTATTTAATTCTGGTAATGAAACCAAGGGTTCCCTAAAAGTGCCCACGGCAATGTGCACGTAGCTCGTAAGCCTCAGGTAACCTGTAGAGGAGACAATGAGATTGAGAAGCAGGTACATTTGTAGAGATGGGAGAAAAAATAGAGAGGGATATTTTGGGTGAACCCACAGCATCGGGTGGGAATAAAAATCCACAAGTGGACTGTGCGGGGGAATTGCACAAAGGCTGCAAAGGTGGAAGGCAAGGAAAGAACCATTACAACTCCCCATGTCAGCACTGCCACTGTGAAAGAAAACAGACCTCAGTGACTGGTTCTAGCAGA